>NW_020525681.1:0-28346 GCF_003368295.1 Carassius auratus | reverse complement strand
TTGTGACTGTTACCACAAGACCTTACACTACCAGTTCTGTGGCGCAATAGGCTAGCGCGTTCGGCTGTTAACCGAAAGGATGGTGGTTCGAGCCCACCAGGACGAAGCAAGCTTTTCGCAGCAATGTCGGCAAGCACGACTTTAGCACGCTTGTCCGCTGACGCAGCGTCTGTAGCCCCTTTTCAGAGTCAACAGCTTTTGCGAGTCATCTTGTGTCAAAATAAGACAAAGGGTGCTGAGTGATTGTTTGTGTCAGCTCAAGTTTGCTGTGGAGAGTTCGTGTTTTGTTTTCCTTGTGGTGGAGCCTGTGTGGTCCAGGGAGGTCCTGCTCAAAATTCCCTCTAGGACCGCCACAAAATGCCACCAAATTGCTTCTCCAATCATATGCTGTCGGAGTTTGCAAACTGTATTCACACAGCGAGACAGAACTCCATACCTGGAACCTTTTATGAGTTGGCTGAACTAATAGCCTTTCAGGCTGTTGAACCAGAGCTCTGCTCGTTCAATCTGTATTCCCAGCAACAGGCATGGCTAAAACAAACATAGAAGACTCTATGGCTAGTGTGGCCAAACTCTGTCCTGGAGGGCCCTGTCAGGTAGAGTTTCACTCCAGCCAGCTCCATCAGACGTGCCTGGAAGCTTCCGGTCTCTGTGGTGAGACCGGGTTCAGCAGCTTAAGTTGAGTTTCTTTGTGCTTGGAGCCAAGCTCGTCAGACCAAGCAACCTCCAGAATCGAGGTGGGACGCCCCTGCTCTAAGCCTACCGCTAGGCTTAACCCCAACCTTACCCGCGAGATGTTTTGTCAAGCCTCTGCGAAAAGCGAGGCTCTGTTTGCTCATAAAATGTTTGGCAGTTCTCAAAACAGACGTCAGCCTTGGAAAGTGACTGCCGCTGCCCGGCTAGCTCAGTCGGTAGAGCATGAGACTCTTAATCTCAGGGTCGTGGGTTCGAGCCCCACGTTGGGCGTGCCTTTTGGCTCTCTCTCGCCCCTCCCAATGGGTGTAATTCTCTTGAATTAAGTTTGCTGACGCAGGACTAGTGTCGCGCCCAGCGTCAAATTCTTTTGTGACTGTTACCCACAAGACTTACACTACCAGTCTCTGTGGCGCAATAGGCTAGCGCGTTCGGCTGTTAACCGAAAGGATGGTGGTTCGAGCCCACCCAGGGACGAAGCAAGCTTTTCGCAGCAATGTCGGCAAGCACGGACTTTAGCACGCTTGTCCGCTGACGCAGCGTCTGTAGCCCCTTTTCAGAGTCAACAGCTTTTGCGAGTCATCTTGTGTCAAAATAAGACAAAGGGTGCTGAGTGATTGTTTGTGTCAGCTCAAGTTTGCTGTGGAGAGTTCGTGTTTTGTTTTCCTTGTGGTGGAGGCCTGTGTGGTCCAGGGAGGTCCTGCTCAAAATTCCCTCTAGGACCGCCACAAAATGCCACCAAATTGCTTCTCCAATCATATGCTGTCGGAGTTTGCAAACTGTATTCACACAGCGAGACAGAACTCCATACCTGGAACCTTTATGAGTTGGCTGAACTAATAGCCTTTCAGGCTGTTGAACCAGAGCTCTGCTCGTTCAATCTGTATTCCCCAGCAACAGGCATGGCTAAAACAAACATAGAAGACTCTATGGCTAGTGTGGCCAAACTCTGTCCTGGAGGGCCCTGTCAGGTAGAGTTTCACTCCAGCCAGCTCCATCAGACGTGCCTGGAAGCTTCCGGTCTCTGTGGTGAGACCGGGTTCAGCAGCTTAAGTTGAGTTTCTTTGTGCTTGGAGCCAAGCTCGTCAGACCAAGCAACCTCCAGAATCGAGGTGGGACGCCCCTGCTCTAAGCCTACCGCTAGGCTTAACCCCAACCTTACCCGCGAGATGTTTTGTCAAGCCTCTGCGAAAAGCGAGGCTCTGTTTGCTCATAAAATGTTTGGCAGTTCTCAAAACAGACGTCAGCCTTGGGAAAGTGACTGCCGCTGCCCGGCTAGCTCAGTCGGTAGAGCATGAGACTCTTAATCTCAGGGTCGTGGGTTCGAGCCCCACGTTGGGCGTGCCTTTTGGCTCTCTCTCGCCCCTCCCAATGGGTGTAATTCTCTTGAATTAAGTTTGCTGACGCAGGACTAGTGTCGCGCCCAGCGTCAAATTCTTTTGTGACTGTTACCCAAAGAGCTTACACTACCAGTCTCTGTGGCGCAATAGGCTAGCGCGTTCGGCTGTTAACCGAAAGGATGGTGGTTCGAGCCCACCCAGGGACGAAGCAAGCTTTTCGCAGCAATGTCGGCAAGCACGGACTTTAGCACGCTTGTCCGCTGACGCAGCGTCTGTAGCCCCTTTTCAGAGTCAACAGCTTTTGCGAGTCATCTTGTGTCAAAATAAGACAAAGGGTGCTGAGTGATTGTTGTGTCAGCTCAAGTTTGCTGTGGAGGAGTTCGTGTTGTTTCCTTGTGGTGGAGGCCTGTGTTGGTCCAGGGAGGTCCTGCTCAAATTCCCTCTAGGACCGCCACAAAATGCCACCAAATTGCTTCTCAATCATATGCTGTCGGAGTTTGCAAACTGTATTCACACAGCGAGACAGAACTCCATACCTGGAACCTTTTATGAGTGCTGAACTAATAGCCTTTCAGGCTGTTGAACCAGAGCTCTGCTCGTCAATCTGTATTCCCAGCAACAGGCATGGCTAAAACAACATGAAGACTCTATGGCTAGTGTGGCCAAACTCTGTCCTGGAGGGCCCTGTCAGGGTTAGAGTTTCACTCCAGCCAGCTCCATCAGACGTGCCTGGAAGCTTCCGGTCTCTGTGGTGAGACCGGGTTCAGCAGCTTAAGTTGAGTTTCTTTGTGCTTGGAGCCAAGCTCGTCAGACCAAGCAACCTCCAGAATCGAGGTGGGACGCCCCTGCTCTAAGCCTACCGCTAGGCTTAACCCCAACCTTACCCGCGAGATGTTTTGTCAAGCCTCTGCGAAAAGCGAGGCTCTGTTTGCTCATAAAATGTTTGGCAGTTCTCAAAACAGACGTCAGCCTTGGGAAAGTGACTGCCGCTGCCCGGCTAGCTCAGTCGGTAGAGCATGAGACTCTTAATCTCAGGGTCGTGGGTTCGAGCCCCACGTTGGGCGTGCCTTTTGGCTCTCTCTCGCCCCTCCCAATGGGTGTAATTCTCTTGAATTAAGTTTGCTGACGCAGGACTAGTGTCGCGCCCAGCGTCAAATTCTTTTGTGACTGTTACCCACAAGACTTACACTACCAGTCTCTGTGGCGCAATAGGCTAGCGCGTTCGGCTGTTAACCGAAAGGATGGTGGTTCGAGCCCACCGGGACGAAGCAAGCTTTTCGCAGCAATGTCGGCAAGCACGGACTTTAGCACGCTTGTCCGCTGACGCAGCGTCTGTAGCCCCTTTTCAGAGTCAACAGCTTTTGCGAGTCATCTTGTGTCAAAATAAGACAAAGGGTGCTGAGTGATTGTTTGTGTCAGCTCAAGTTTGCTGTGGAGAGTTCGTGTTTTGTTTTCCTTGTGGTGGAGGCCTGTGTGGTCCAGGGAGGTCCTGCTCAAAATTCCCTCTAGGACCGCCACAAAATGCCACCAAATTGCTTCTCCAATCATATGCTGTCGGAGTTTGCAAACTGTATTCACACAGCGAGACAGAACTCCATACCTGGAACCTTTTATGAGTTGGCTGAACTAATAGCCTTTCAGGCTGTTGAACCAGAGCTCTGCTCGTTCAATCTGTATTCCCCAGCAACAGGCATGGCTAAAACAAACATAGAAGACTCTATGGCTAGTGTGGCCAAACTCTGTCCTGGAGGGCCCTGTCAGGTAGAGTTTCACTCCAGCCAGCTCCATCAGACGTGCCTGGAAGCTTCCGGTCTCTGTGGTGAGACCGGGTTCAGCAGCTTAAGTTGAGTTTCTTTGTGCTTGGAGCCAAGCTCGTCAGACCAAGCAACCTCCAGAATCGAGGTGGGACGCCCCTGCTCTAAGCCTACCGCTAGGCTTAACCCCAACCTTACCCGCGAGATGTTTTGTCAAGCCTCTGCGAAAAGCGAGGCTCTGTTTGCTCATAAAATGTTTGGCAGTTCTCAAAACAGACGTCAGCCTTGGGAAAGTGACTGCCGCTGCCCGGCTAAGCTCAGTCGGTAGAGCATGAGACTCTTAATCTCAGGGTCGTGGGTTCGAGCCCCACGTTGGGCGTGCCTTTTGGCTCTCTCTCGCCCCTCCCAATGGGTGTAATTCTCTTGAATTAAGTTTGCTGACGCAGGACTAGTGTCACGCCAGCGTCAAATTCTTTTGTGACTGTTACCCACAAGAGCTTACACTACCAGTCTCTGTGGCGCAATAGGCTAGCGCGTTCGGCTGTTAACCGAAAGGATGGTGGTCCGAGCCCACCCAGGGACGAAGCAAGCTTTTCGCAGCAATGTCGGCAAGCACGATACTTTAGCACGCTTGTCCGCTGACGCAGCGTCTGTAGCCCCTTTTCAGAGTCAACAGCTTTTGCGAGTCATCTTGTATCAAAATAAGACAAAGGGTGCTGAGTGATTGTTTGTGTCAGCTCAAGTTTGCTGTGGAGAGTTCGTGTTTTGTTTTCCTTGTGGTGGAGGCCTGTGTGGTCCAGGGAGGTCCTGCTCAAAATTCCCTCTAGGACTCGCCACAAAATGCCACCAAATTGCTTCTCCAATCATATGCTGTCGGAGTTTGCAAACTGTATTCACACAGCGAGACAGAACTCCATACCTGGAACCTTTTATGAGTTGGCTGAACTAATAGCCTTTCAGGCTGTTGAACCAGAGCTCTGCTCGTTCAATCTGTATTCCCCAGCAACAGGCATGGCTAAAACAAACATAGAAGACTCTATGGCTAGTGTGGCCAAACTCTGTCCTGGAGGGCCCTGTCAGGTAGAGTTTCACTCCAGCCAGCTCCATCAGACGTGCCTGGAAGCTTCCGGTCTCTGTGGTGAGACCGGGTTCAGCAGCTTAAGTTGAGTTTCTTTGTGCTTGGAGCCAAGCTCGTCAGACCAAGCAACCTCCAGAATCGAGGTGGGACGCCCCTGCTCTAAGCCTACCGCTAGGCTTAACCCCAACCTTACCCGCGAGATGTTTTGTCAAGCCTCTGCGAAAAGCGAGGCTCTGTTTGCTCATAAAATGTTTGGCAGTTCTCAAAACAGACGTCAGCCTTGGGAATGTGACTGCCGCTGCCCGGCTAGCTCAGTCGGTTAGAGCATGAGACTCTTAATCTCAGGGTCGTGGGTTCGAGCCCCACGTTGGGCGTGCCTTTTGGCTCTCTCTCGCCCCTCCCAATGGGTGTAATTCTCTTGAATTAAGTTTGCTGACGCAGGACTAGTGTCGCGCCCAGCGTCAAATTCTTTTGTGACTGTTACCCACAAGAGCTTACACTACCAGTCTCTGTGGCGCAATAGGCTAGCGCGTTCGGCTGTTAACCGAAAGGATGGTGGTTCGAGCCCACCCAGGGACGAAGCAAGCTTTTCGCAGCAATGTCGGCAAGCACGGACTTTAGCACGCTTGTCCGCTGACGCAGCGTCTGTAGCCCCTTTTCAGAGTCAACAGCTTTTGCGAGTCATCTTGTGTCAAAATAAGACAAAGGGTGCTGAGTGATTGTTTGTGTCAGCTCAAGTTTGCTGTGGAGAGTTCTTGTTTTGTTTTCCTTGTGGTGGAGGCCTGTGTGGTCCAGGGAGGTCCTGCTCAAAATTCCCTCTAGGACCGCCACAAAATGCCACCAAATTGCTTCTCCAATCATATGCTGTCGGAGTTTGCAAACTGTATTCACACAGCGAGACAGAACTCCATACCTGGAACCTTTTATGAGTTGGCTGAACTAATAGCCTTTCAGGCTGTTGAACCAGAGCTCTGCTCGTTCAATCTGTATTCCCCAGCAACAGGCATGGCTAAAACAAACATAGAAGACTCTATGGCTAGTGTGGCCAAACTCTGTCCTGGAGGGCCCTGTCAGGTAGAGTTTCACTCCAGCCAGCTCCATCAGACGTGCCTGGAAGCTTCCGGTCTCTGTGGTGAGACCGGGTTCAGCAGCTTAAGTTGAGTTTCTTTGTGCTTGGAGCCAAGCTCGCAGACCAAGCAACCTCCAGAATCGAGGTGGGACGCCCCTGCTCTAAGCCTACCGCTAGGCTTAACCCCAACCTTACCCGCGAGATGTTTTGTCAAGCCTCTGCGAAAAGCGAGGCTCTGTTTGCTCATAAATGTTTGGCAGTTCTCAAAACAGACGTCAGCCTTGGGAATGTGACTGCCGCTGCCCGGCTAGCTCAGTCGGTAGAGCATGAGACTCTTAATCTCAGGGTCGTGGGTTCGAGCCCCTCGTTGGGCGTGCCTTTTGGCTCTCTCGCCCCTCCCAATGGGTGTAATTCTCTTGAATTAAGTTTGCTGACACAGGACTAGTGTCGCGCCCAGCGTCAAATTCTTTTGTGACTGTTACCCACAAGACCTTACACTACCAGTCTCTGTGGCGCAATAGGCTAGCGCGTTCGGCTGTTAACCGAAAGGATGGTGTTTCGAGCCCACCCAGGGACGGAGCAAGCTTTTCGCAGCAATGTCGGCAAGCACAGACTTTAGCACGCTTGTCCGCTGACGCAGCGTCTGTAGCCCCTTTTCAGAGTCAACAGCTTTGCGAGTCATCTTGTGTCAAAATAAGACAAAGGGTGCTGAGTGATTGTTTGTGTCAGCTCAAGTTTGCTGTGGAGAGTTCGTGTTTTGTTTTCCTTGTGGTGGAGGCCTGTGTGGTCCAGGGAGGTCCTGCTCAAAATTCCCTCTAGGACCGCCACAAAATGCCACCAAATTGCTTCTCCAATCATATGCTGTCTGAGTTTGCAAACTGTATTCACACAGCGAGACAGAACTCCATACCTGGAACCTTTTATGAGTTGGCTGAACTAATAGCCTTTCAGGCTGTTGAACCAGAGCTCTGCTCGTTCAATCTGTATTCCCCAGCAACAGGCATGGCTAAAACAAACATAGAAGACTCTATGGCTAGTGTGGCCAAACTCTGTCCTGGAGGGCCCTGTCAGGTAGAGTTTCACTCCAGCCAGCTCCATCAGACGTGCCTGGAAGCTTCCGGTCTCTGTGGTGAGACCGGGTTCAGCAGCTTAAGTTGAGTTTCTTTGTGCTTGGAGCCAAGCTCGTCAGACCAAGCAACCTCCAGAATCGAGGTGGGACGCCCCTGCTCTAAGCCTACCGCTAGGCTTAACCCCAACCTTACCCGCGAGATGTTTTGTCAAGCCTCTGCGAAAAGCGAGGCTCTGTTTGCTCATAAAATGTTTGGCAGTTCTCAAAACAGACGTCAGCCTTGGGAAAGTGACTGCCGCTGCCCGGCTAGCTCAGTCGGTAGAGCATGAGACTCTTAATCTCAGGGTCGTGGGTTCGAGCCCCACGTTGGGCGTGCCTTTTGGCTCTCTCTCGCCCCTCCCAATGGGTGTAATTCTCTTGAATTAAGTTTGCTGACGCAGGACTAGTGTCGCGCCCAGCGTCAAATTCTTTTGTGACTGTTACCCACAAGACCTTACACTACCAGTCTATGTGGCGCAATAGGCTAGCGCGTTCGGCTGTTAACCGAAAGGATGGTGGTTCGAGCCCACCCAGGGACGAAGCAAGCTTTTCGCAGCAATGTCGGCAAGCACGGACTTTAGCACGCTTGTCCGCTGACGCAGCGTCTGTAGCCCCTTTTCAGAGTCAACAGCTTTTGCGAGTCATCTTGTGTCAAAATAAGACAAAGGGTGCTGAGTGATTGTTTGTGTCAGCTCAAGTTTGCTGTGGAGAGTTCGTGTTTTGTTTTCCTTGTGGTGGAGGCCTGTGTGGTCCAGGGAGGTCCTGCTCAAAATTCCCTCTAGGACCGCCACAAAATGCCACCAAATTGCTTCTCCAATCATATGCTGTCGGAGTTTGCAAACTGTATTCACACAGCGAGACAGAACTCCATACCTGGAACCTTTTATGAGTTGGCTGAACTAATAGCCTTTCAGGCTGTTGAACCAGAGCTCTGCTCGTTCAATCTGTATTCCCCAGCAACAGGCATGGCTAAAACAAACATAGAAGACTCTATGGCTAGTGTGGCCAAACTCTGTCCTGGAGGGCCCTGTCAGGTAGAGTTTCACTCCAGCCAGCTCCATCAGACGTGCCTGGAAGCTTCCGGTCTCTGTGGTGAGACCGGGTTCAGCAGCTTAAGTTGAGTTTCTTTGTGCTTGGAGCCAAGCTCGTCAGACCAAGCAACCTCCAGAATCGAGGTGGGACGCCCCTGCTCTAAGCCTACCGCTAGGCTTAACCCCAACCTTACCCGCGAGATGTTTTGTCAAGCCTCTGCGAAAAGCGAGGCTCTGTTTGCTCATAAAATGTTTGGCAGTTCTCAAAACAGACGTCAGCCTTGGGAAAGTGACTGCCGCTGCCCGGCTAGCTCAGTCGGTAGAGCATGAGACTCTTAATCTCAGGGTCGTGGGTTCGAGCCCCACGTTGGGCGTGCCTTTTGGCTCTCTCTCGCCCCTCCCAATGGGTGTAATTCTCTTGAATTAAGTTTGCTGACGCAGGACTAGTGTCGCGCCCAGCGTCAAATTCTTTTGTGACTGTTACCCACAAGAGCTTACACTACCAGTCTCTGTGGCGCAATAGGCTAGCGCGTTCGGCTGTTAACCGAAAGGATGGTGGTTCGAGCCCACCCAGGGACGAAGCAAGCTTTTCGCAGCAATGTCGGCAAGCACGGACTTTAGCACGCTTGTCCGCTGACGCAGCATCTGTAGCCCCTTTTCAGAGTCAACAGCTTTTGCGAGTCATCTTGTATCAAAATAAGACAAAGGGTGCTGAGTGATTGTTTGTGTCAGCTCAAGTTTGCTGTGGAGAGTTCGTGTTTTGTTTTCCTTGTGGTGGAGGCCTGTGTGGTCCAGGGAGGTCCTGCTCAAAATTCCCTCTAGGACCGCCACAAAATGCCACCAAATTGCTTCTCCAATCATATGCTGTCGGAGTTTGCAAACTGTATTCACACAGCGAGACAGAACTCCATACCTGGAACCTTTTATGAGTTGGCTGAACTAATAGCCTTTCAGGCTGTTGAACCAGAGCTCTGCTCGTTCAATCTGTATTCCCCAGCAACAGGCATGGCTAAAACAAACATAGAAGACTCTATGGCTAGTGTGGCCAAACTCTGTCCTGGAGGGCCCTGTCAGGTAGAGTTTCACTCCAGCCAGCTCCATCAGACGTGCCTGGAAGCTTCCGGTCTCTGTGGTGAGACGGGGTTCAGCAGCTTAAGTTGAGTTTCTTTGTGCTTGGAGCCAAGCTCGTCAGACCAAGCAACCTCCAGAATCGAGGTGGGACGCCCCTGCTCTAAGCCTACCGCTAGGCTTAACCCCAACCTTACCCGCGAGATGTTTTGTCAAGCCTCTGCGAAAAGCGAGGCTCTGTTTGCTCATAAAATGTTTGGCAGTTCTCAAAACAGACGTCAGCCTTGGGAAAGTGACTGCCGCTGCCCGGCTAGCTCAGTCGGTAGAGCATGAGACTCTTAATCTCAGGGTCGTGGGTTCGAGCCCCACGTTGGGCGTGCCTTTTGGCTCTCTCTCGCCCCTCCCAATGGGTGTAATTCTCTTGAATTAAGTTTGCTGACGCAGGACTAGTGTCGCGCCCAGCGTCAAATTCTTTTGTGACTGTTACCCACAAGAGCTTACACTACCAGTCTCTGTGGCGCAATAGGCTAGCGCGTTCGGCTGTTAACCGAAAGGATGGTGGTTCGAGCCCACCCAGGGACGAAGCAAGCTTTTCGCAGCAATGTCGGCAAGCACGGACTTTAGCACGCTTGTCCGCTGACGCAGCGTCTGTAGCCCCTTTTCAGAGTCAACAGCTTTTGCGAGTCATCTTGTATCAAAATAAGACAAAGGGTGCTGAGTGATTGTTTGTGTCAGCTCAAGTTTGCTGTGGAGAGTTCGTGTTTTGTTTTCCTTGTGGTGGAGGCCTGTGTGGTCCAGGGAGGTCCTGCTCAAAATTCCCTCTAGGACCGCCACAAAATGCCACCAAATTGCTTCTCCAATCATATGCTGTCGGAGTTTGCAAACTGTATTCACACAGCGAGACAGAACTCCATACCTGGAACCTTTTATGAGTTGGCTGAACTAATAGCCTTTCAGGCTGTTGAACCAGAGCTCTGCTCGTTCAATCTGTATTCCCCAGCAACAGGCATGGCTAAAACAAACATAGAAGACTCTATGGCTAGTGTGGCCAAACTCTGTCCTGGAGGGCCCTGTCAGGTAGAGTTTCACTCCAGCCAGCTCCATCAGACGTGCCTGGAAGCTTCCGGTCTCTGTGGTGAGACCGGGTTCAGCAGCTTAAGTTGAGTTTCTTTGTGCTTGGAGCCAAGCTCGTCAGACCAAGCAACCTCCAGAATCGAGGTGGGACGCCCCTGCTCTAAGCCTACCGCTAGGCTTAACCCCAACCTTACCCGCGAGATGTTTTGTCAAGCCTCTGCGAAAAGCGAGGCTCTGTTTGCTCATAAAATGTTTGGCAGTTCTCAAAACAGACGTCAGCCTTGGGAATGTGACTGCCGCTGCCCGGCTAGCTCAGTCGGTAGAGCATGAGACTCTTAATCTCAGGGTCGTGGGTTCGAGCCCCACGTTGGGCGTGCCTTTTGGCTCTCTCTCGCCCCTCCCAATGGGTGTAATTCTCTTGAATTAAGTTTGCTGACGCAGGACTAGTGTCGCGCCCAGCGTCAAATTCTTTTGTGACTGTTACCCACAAGACATTACACTACCAGTCTCTGTGGCGCAATAGGCTAGCGCGTTCGGCTGTTAACCGAAAGGATGGTGTTTCGAGCCCACCCAGGGACGAAGCAAGCTTTTCGCAGCAATGTCGGCAAGCACAGACTTTAGCACGCTTGTCCGCTGACGCAGCGTCTGTAGCCCCTTTTCAGAGTCAACAGCTTTGCGAGTCATCTTGTGTCAAAATAAGACAAAGGGTGCTGAGTGATTGTTTGTGTCAGCTCAAGTTTGCTGTGGAGAGTTCGTGTTTTGTTTTCCTTGTGGTGGAGGCCTGTGTGGTCCAGGGAGGTCCTGCTCAAAATTCCCTCTAGGACCGCCACAAAATGCCACCAAATTGCTTCTCCAATCATATGCTGTCGGAGTTTGCAAACTGTATTCACACAGCGAGACAGAACTCCATACCTGGAACCTTTTATGAGTTGGCTGAACTAATAGCCTTTCAGGCTGTTGAACCAGAGCTCTGCTCGTTCAATCTGTATTCCCCAGCAACAGGCATGGCTAAAACAAACATAGAAGACTCTATGGCTAGTGTGGCCAAACTCTGTCCTGGAGGGCCCTGTCAGGTAGAGTTTCACTCCAGCCAGCTCCATCAGACGTGCCTGGAAGCTTCCGGTCTCTGTGGTGAGACCGGGTTCAGCAGCTTAAGTTGAGTTTCTTTGTGCTTGGAGCCAAGCTCGTCAGACCAAGCAACCTCCAGAATCGAGGTGGGACGCCCCTGCTCTAAGCCTACCGCTAGGCTTAACCCCAACCTTACCCGCGAGATGTTTTGTCAAGCCTCTGCGAAAAGCGAGGCTCTGTTTGCTCATAAAATGTTTGGCAGTTCTCAAAACAGACGTCAGCCTTGGGAAAGTGACTGCCGCTGCCCGGCTAGCTCAGTCGGTAGAGCATGAGACTCTTAATCTCAGGGTCGTGGGTTCGAGCCCCACGTTGGGCGTGCCTTTTGGCTCTCTCTCGCCCCTCCCAATGGGTGTAATTCTCTTGAATTAAGTTTGCTGACGCAGGACTAGTGTCGCGCCCAGCGTCAAATTCTTTTGTGACTGTTACCCACAAGAGCTTACACTACCAGTCTCTGTGGCGCAATAGGCTAGCGCGTTCGGCTGTTAACCGAAAGGATGGTGGTTCGAGCCCACCCAGGGACGAAGCAAGCTTTTCGCAGCAATGTCGGCAAGCACGGACTTTAGCACGCTTGTCCGCTGACGCAGCATCTGTAGCCCCTTTTCAGAGTCAACAGCTTTTGCGAGTCATCTTGTATCAAAATAAGACAAAGGGTGCTGAGTGATTGTTTGTGTCAGCTCAAGTTTGCTGTGGAGAGTTCGTGTTTTGTTTTCCTTGTGGTGGAGGCCTGTGTGGTCCAGGGAGGTCCTGCTCAAAATTCCCTCTAGGACCGCCACAAAATGCCACCAAATTGCTTCTCCAATCATATGCTGTCGGAGTTTGCAAACTGTATTCACACAGCGAGACAGAACTCCATACCTGGAACCTTTTATGAGTTGGCTGAACTAATAGCCTTTCAGGCTGTTGAACCAGAGCTCTGCTCGTTCAATCTGTATTCCCCAGCAACAGGCATGGCTAAAACAAACATAGAAGACTCTATGGCTAGTGTGGCCAAACTCTGTCCTGGAGGGCCCTGTCAGGTAGAGTTTCACTCCAGCCAGCTCCATCAGACGTGCCTGGAAGCTTCCGGTCTCTGTGGTGAGACCGGGTTCAGCAGCTTAAGTTGAGTTTCTTTGTGCTTGGAGCCAAGCTCGTCAGACCAAGCAACCTCCAGAATCGAGGTGGGACGCCCCTGCTCTAAGCCTACCGCTAGGCTTAACCCCAACCTTACCCGCGAGATGTTTTGTCAAGCCTCTGCGAAAAGCGAGGCTCTGTTTGCTCATAAAATGTTTGGCAGATCTCAAAACAGACGTCAGCCTTGGGAATGTGACTGCCGCTGCCCGGCTAGCTCAGTCGGTAGAGCATGAGACTCTTAATCTCAGGGTCGTGGGTTCGAGCCCCACGTTGGGCGTGCCTTTTGGCTCTCTCTCGCCCCTCCCAATGGGTGTAATTCTCTTGAATTAAGTTTGCTGACGCAGGACTAGTGTCGCGCCCAGCGTCAAATTCTTTTGTGACTGTTACCCACAAGACCTTACACTACCAGTCTCTGTGGCGCAATAGGCTAGCGCGTTCGGCTGTTAACCGAAAGGATGGTGTTTCGAGCCCACCCAGGGACGAAGCAAGCTTTTCGCAGCAATGTCGGCAAGCACAGACTTTAGCACGCTTGTCCGCTGACGCAGCGTCTGTAGCCCCTTTTCAGAGTCAACAGCTTTGCGAGTCATCTTGTGTCAAAATAAGACAAAGGGTGCTGAGTGATTGTTTGTGTCAGCTCAAGTTTGCTGTGGAGAGTTCGTGTTTTGTTTTCCTTGTGGTGGAGGCCTGTGTGGTCCAGGGAGGTCCTGCTCAAAATTCCCTCTAGGACCGCCACAAAATGCCACCAAATTGCTTCTCCAATCATATGCTGTCGGAGTTTGCAAACTGTATTCACACAGCGAGACAGAACTCCATACCTGGAACCTTTTATGAGTTGGCTGAACTAATAGCCTTTCAGGCTGTTGAACCAGAGCTCTGCTCGTTCAATCTGTATTCCCCAGCAACAGGCATGGCTAAAACAAACATAGAAGACTCTATGGCTAGTGTGGCCAAACTCTGTCCTGGAGGGCCCTGTCAGGTAGAGTTTCACTCCAGCCAGCTCCATCAGACGTGCCTGGAAGCTTCCGGTCTCTGTGGTGAGACCGGGTTCAGCAGCTTAAGTTGAGTTTCTTTGTGCTTGGAGCCAAGCTCGTCAGACCAAGCAACCTCCAGAATCGAGGTGGGACGCCCCTGCTCTAAGCCTACCGCTAGGCTTAACCCCAACCTTACCCGCGAGATGTTTTGTCAAGCCTCTGCGAAAAGCGAGGCTCTGTTTGCTCATAAAATGTTTGGCAGTTCTCAAAACAGACGTCAGCCTTGGGAAAGTGACTGCCGCTGCCCGGCTAGCTCTTCATGTCACCTGTAGGTCGTGGTTATTCTTTGTTATGACAGCCAATCACGTTCCCGGCTGCAACCATGAAACTTATGTTTTAGCCAATCAGCGCTCGTATCGCAACCGCGAATTTGCCAATCAGCGCTCGTATCGCAACCGCGAATTTGCCAATCAGCGCTCGTATTGTAACCGCGAATTAGCCAATCAGCGCCCGTTCCTCATCCGCGATTCTTCGTAGTAAGTAGATCAATTGATAACATTTAAAACTACCGGAGATTTAAGAATCACGGGTGAAGAAAAAGAAGATAACGGTCATCGATTAACTTCTAACCAACATTTGCAATGTAAGTGAGTCTTTTATCAATAAAATTACAATACTGGTGCACAAATATGCATTAATTCATGCTTCAAGAATGCACAGATAATCACGAGTTAATGTAAACTCATGAAGGACTAACTTAAACCATTTATTAATGATTACTACATCAGCAACTAATAAACATTCTATATGATTAATAGATTAAGTAATAAATAAATTGTTACCAGTCAAATGTACTTTAATGTATAAGTTGAGTAATAACATTATATTAACTAATGATTTAAATGTATATGTTAATTACTACAGTGGCCAAAGCTATGCACTTCAACTTCCAGTTTTCAGCTTTAATTAATCTTTAGCTAATGATTTGCAAAGGAAACTGAGGAAGTGAGTTATAATATAATATTGTGGTATATTATCTAATTGTCAATGTTTTACTATTTTAAAGGTGAGCTTATTGGAGTGGAATATCTTTACCAGCAAACTGGTAAAGTTCTGCAGGACTACAAGTTGGCCATTGAAGAGTCAGAGACTACTGAGGTTGGTATAGAGGTGGATGAAGGTTATGCTGAACTTGAGGAGTTTCAGGACATCACTGTCCCCACCTTTGACACTGAACGGACACCTGCTGCCTCTTCACAAGCATCAGTGTCTGCAGCATCTGCAGCATCATTTCCAACTCCTCCAGCAAACAGCCCCACGTCGTCACTGTTTGTGGTCCCTCCATCATCAGTGTCATCTCCTGTCAGCAGCTCACTGCACGCTGAATCAACTCTTTCCTGGAGCACATAGCTGTGAGTTTTACTAAAGTATTCATAAAGGTTTCGTATTTGTTATCACACTAACTATAAATTTGTATTTATCACATTGAAAGGCATAAATACAAATTTAAAATAAATATTTACCTTTTTAATGTTGCCCCAGTGGACCGATTATCTGCAGAAACGGATCGTCCAACATTGGAAGAGAACACTTCACATGATGTAAGGGTCCAGTTTATTTTTTATGTACATTTACATGTGTGTAAGCATAATCTGGGTTACATTGGATGTGCTTTCATGTGAATATTTGTATTCACTGATGCTATCAAAAGTTCCTAAATTATCTTTCATTTTAGGATTCGGTTGGACCTGATAATATTGAGCGGTATGGAGCCGTGCAGGACTTGGCAGAGTTTTTGGTTAGCCTCAGAGACCACCGTCTGGCTTTGTCGGGAGAAGAGTGCATCAAGATCATCTCCCTATGGCAGGCATTGGGGGAGTATGACAAGAAAAAGACCATTTACCCACCACGTAACCAAACCAACATAAAACAGGGACGATTCAGGGCCACTAAGAAGATTGTGGCCCCAGGTGTGGAGAGCAGCAAAAGGTATGTTACGTTTAGTAAACACAGGGTCTACACATTTTTTTATATAAAATATATATATATCTGAAACTGGCTGAAATATCACCTACAACTTTTTTTGTTTAGTAAGGATTTCTAGTTAAATTAGTAAAACCTGACACCTTCATGACTAGCTTATCTTCCTGTAGCCTGTTAAGTTCAAACTTAGCCTGATTACAACATAAATTATTAGTTGTGATTTACGTTTTATTCTGACTATATATATTAGGTTGCTAAGTATGTTACATTGCTATGAACACAGTTCCAACTGTACACTGGAATATTTAATTTAGAAGAAACAAGGCAATCATTTCTTAAATCATTAAAATCATTTTGTATCATGTTGAGTCAAATAATTTGTCTTTTACTGTACTTTAGTAAGTAGCCATGTAATAAGTGGGATAATATGCAGTCATTATTGTGAAAAAAACCTGACAGGCTGACTAACAACACCCTGTAATTATTCCACAACACAGTAGAGAACTGATTTATTGATATGACATTTCAACATCAATCTAAAAACAAAACAAAGAGAGACAACATAACTATGCGCACATATTATAAATTAACATTTAGACTACACAAAGCAAAACAGACAGCATAGGAAAGGTAAAATAAAAATAAGATCACACAATGAAAACAATCTTACATTAATAATATGTATTCTGTTGTAATTTGCAGGTGTTTCGTTGGGGCTCACAGTCCTGCACAGTGGCCTGACTGCAACCGAAGGCCATTTTCACAAGGCTCTGTGCTCTCTACCCAAACGCGGTGCGCTGTGATGGAATGAGGGTGTCCCGCTTCACTGTGGTAGCATGTGCTTACAAGCACATCCAAGATAGATATATAATATAAACGGTATGTTTATGTTTTTTATTATTATTTTGGCTAATATATGAAAAGTCCACTACAGTGGTAAAAACTATTTTTTTATTTACTATTTTTTTTAAGCAAATATGTCATAATTGCACTACTGTGGTAAATGTTTGTCTTTGTTTACTATTAATTCTTATTATTTTCTTAGTCTGATGTCAAAATTGCACTGCAAATGTTTGTTTTGGTTTGATATTTATTATATTTTTACACTGATATGTACAAATTTTATTATTGTGGTAAACATTTTTGGTGTATACTGTACAAAATTGCATTACTGTTCTAAATGTTTTATTGGCTTTAAAATATATATGCAGATTAAAAGGGTTGTTAATATTTGCCCTCACACTATTGTTATTGTTCCTATTTGTATTCTCACAATATTTGTAAATGTATATATATTTGCACTGTTGTTATAATTTTATATAATGACTTTATATTTGCAAATAAAAAGGGTTGTTAATCTTTGCACTCACAATGTTTTTGTGCCTATTTCTCACTGTAATTATAGTTGCAAAAAAAAACATTTTTTTAAGTATTCCAGTATTACATAACAGTAAAACACACACGCAAAGAAACAGGGACTTCCAGAATAAGTCAGAAAATATAATAATATAATATTATACTGTAAAAATAATATATTATACTGAAAAAAAAGTGTCAGTAAGCGCTGCGTTATTCATGTATTTTGTTATGAAAATTCACAAAAACACAAATCATGTATTTTTGCAATGAATAGTCACGTTTTATCTGTCAAATAATTTCGGCTTTTTTTATCCAGCTGGATGCCTTTGTCCATATAAGGTATTTCCTGTAGTGTGCGTCACATAGTAGTCACAGGTTGGTGCTTCTACGAGTCCGGTTTGGACTTTATGCGAGAGAGCGCCCTCCGGCGTCCGGTATGAATGAAACGTACATAAAGTGATTGTTTACCCTGGAAAGTTCCCAAATTAAAGTGCGGGGGACGAATTTACGTTCGATTAAATTACGGGGGGTAATGATGATTACGCACGCGTGCATCAGCAGCGTCAAAACGGACACATTCCAGGAATTCCATCACTGGTCGGAGCGGGCCGCGAACTCGCGTACGTGTGCGTCTTTTAGGATCTTTACCTCGACTAATGGGCGCCGGCCTTGGCGCAGTCGGTAGAGCATGAGACTCTTAATCTCAGGGTCGTGGGTTCGAGCCCCACGTTGGGCGTGCCTTTTGGCTCTCTCTCGCCCCTCCCAATGGGTGTAATTCTCTTGAATTAAGTTTGCTGACGCAGGACTAGTGTCGCGCCCAGCGTCAAATTCTTTTGTGACTGTTACCCACAAGAGCTTACACTACCAGTCTCTGTGGCGCAATAGGCTAGCGCGTTTGGCTGTTAACCGAAAGGATGGTGGTTCGAGCCCACCCAGGGACGAAGCAAGCTTTTCGCAGCAATGTCGGCAAGCACGGACTTTAGCACGCTTGTCCGCTGACGCAGCGTCTGTAGCCCCTTTTCAGAGTCAACAGCTTTTGCGAGTCATCTTGTGTCAAAATAAGACAAAGGGTGCTGAGTGATTGTTTGTGTCAGCTCAAGTTTGCTGTGGAGAGTTCGTGTTTTGTTTTCCTTGTGGTGGAGGCCTGTGTGGTCCAGGGAGGTCCTGCTCAAAATTCCCTCTAGGACCGCCACAAAATGCCACCAAATTGCTTCTCCAATCATATGCTGTCGGAGTTTGCAAACTGTATTCACACAGCGAGACAGAACTCCATACCTGGAACCTTTTATGAGTTGGCTGAACTAATAGCCTTTCAGGCTGTTGAACCAGAGCTCTGCTCGTTCAATCTGTATTCCCCAGCAACAGGCATGGCTAAAACAAACATAGAAGACTCTATGGCTAGTGTGGCCAAACTCTGTCCTGGAGGGCCCTGTCAGGTAGAGTTTCACTCCAGCCAGCTCCATCAGACGTGCCTGGAAGCTTCCGGTCTCTGTGGTGAGACCGGGTTCAGCAGCTTAAGTTGAGTTTCTTTGTGCTTGGAGCCAAGCTCGTCAGACCAAGCAACCTCCAGAATCGAGGTAGGACGCCCCTGCTCTAAGCCTACCGCTAGGCTTAACCCCAACCTTACCCGCGAGATGTTTTGTCAAGCCTCTGCGAAAAGCGAGGCTCTGTTTGCTCATAAAATGTTTGGCAGTTCTCAAAACAGACGTCAGCCTTGGGAAAGTGACTGCTGCTGCCCGGCTAGCTCAGTCGGTAGAGCATGAGACTCTTAATCTCAGGGTCGTGGGTTCGAGCCCCACGTTGGGCGTGCCTTTTGGCTCTCTCTCGCCCCTCCCAATGGGTGTAATTCTCTTGAATTAAGTTTGCTGACGCAGGACTAGTGTCGCGCCCAGCGTCAAATTCTTTTGTGACTGTTACCCACAAGAGCTTACACTACCAGTCTCTGTGGCGCTACCTGGATCAGGATCGGCTGTCATTGTCAGACTGGAAGAGAGCCAATCGCTGAGCTCGCTCGCCATTGTGAGCTTTCAGGCACCAATCGCTGTGCCGCTCTCCATAGTGAGCTATGAGAGCCAATCGCTGCTCTGTCAGTTTGGGTGACGACACTGGTGACGGAGTCTATTCGGACGAGCGCGCACTTCAAAATTATCATCGAGCAATTTGATAGATAGTATTTCTTCTCATTGAACAATGTAAGTAATATTTTTTCTTTGTTTCCGTTTACCGTGTGCTTAATTGGTCGTTGTTGTGGGCGATATGATGACTTATATCTTAACGATGATATAACGAGTGGACCGTTAGGGATTTTGTTCAATCGTTTATTTCGCTGTATGCATTATTACCGCTTACAGTTATTGGCACATAATGTAAGATTGAATGTGTATTAATGAATATAAATAAAGAACGGAATTTGCTTGCTTGATGTCAAATTAAGTTATAAAGCGCAGTATGCAGAGAATAAGAAAGGAGCGGCGGCGCGCGTGCATGCGCGCGCACGCACGCTCCGCTTTTGTTCGCGAATTCTGTTTTTCTGTGACGGTTTATTGCACTTGAATGGTCAAAAAGACACACCATTACGTCAAAATACCCAACTGTGTTTACGTGTTGAATAAATGAATATAATAAATAGACTTAAATAAATCTTTTGTTTGAAAACCGGATGTGTATCAGTAAATTGGGTCCGTGCATTCAGTGCGGCAGCCTAATTTAGTCCCTGTCTGTCATTCATTTAAAACAAAGAAGAATAAAAATAAAAACGCTTACTGCTTTAAAAAGGAACAGTTCATATCTGAGAGAGTGAAGACTATGCAGTGTTTTAATTTGACATTTTATGCAATTTCTCTAGTATTTCTTATTGTTCTATTATTATTACTAATGTATTTGTCCTCTTGTTTGTAATTGTCTTCTTTTTCTATTTAAATAAAAATCAAATAACAAAAATAACTATATTAAGATATGTAGCTGTTGTGAAATAATTGCTTAAATTTTCCTAGTATTTGAGTGTCTCTTTTTTTTTTACAATCACTGATGCTAACCTAACATTACATACATTTATTTATTTATTTTAAATAAGCATTATGAATGAAATCCATGTTTTTACATTGTGTGTGTAGATGGAAACTAAGTATTTCTTATTACATTGTTGTATTATTATTATTACTGCTGTATTTGTTACTAATGTATTTGTCCGATTATTTGTAATTTACTTCTTTGTTCTCATTTAAATTATAATCAAATAACAAAAATAACTATATTGACATATGTAGCTGTTGTGAAATAATTTCTCAAATCCTGAAGTTAGATTTAGGACTTATTGCACACCCTTATTTTTTCCAAGTATTCGAGCCTCTCTTTTTAACAATCACTTATGCCAACCTAACATTTAAATAGGAATTATGAATGAAACCATTTTGTGTGTAGATGAGCACTAAGCCAAAAAGCCACAAGGCCATGGGAGACGGCGAGTGGATGGCCAGGTTGAGGACTTTTGCCCGCTGTGGGGTTTGGCCTTCTGGAGAAGGCAACAGACCAGCCCCAAGGCAACGCAAGTGGTATGACCTCTACCAGAAGGTAAAGCAAAATTATCATTCATTCATTATATAGTATGTAGTATGCAGATCACCTGACAATAGTTCAGACAAGTTAGTAAAGTAAACAATGATTATTATCTTTTCAGATTGAGAAATGCCCCATGCAGGCCCATGGGCAGACCACCCTCTTTGGAGGCTCCATGGCCTGCAATTGTGGATTCCACATTAATAAGGTAATGACATTTGATGTATCATCACATATCCATTAAAATGTTGTTATGCCATTTCACTATATTTTATGCCCTTTGGTGGTTGTATTAGCAGTCTGCCACTGCCACTGCCACTCACTCTTCTGCTCCACCTCCTGCTGCTTCTGATACGGCTCCTGAAGCGGCTGCTTCTGCCCAACCCTCATTCCTGAGGCCTCCTCTAAATTTGACTATGGTGAATATTTTCTCTTTAATCAATTAATGTCTAATTAGAATCGTTGTGTATTTGTTTGATAGGATAGATTTATGTATATGTTTGGGCTAGAAAAAATTATGTAATGAACATGATATCAATTAACTTTGTTTTTTCTTTTTAAGTTCAATAAGTCACGCTTTGGTGGGTCAAAGTCGACAATGCTTAAACCCAACTTAGTGGATCGGAGGACCCCCAGCCCCTCTCCTACACCCTCTGCATCCTCATCTTCTCTTCCCAGCCCCTCTCCTCCTTCATCAGTGAGGACTGCCTCCACCCCTCTATCCTCTGTGAGGAGCTCCACCCCTTCTCTGTCTTCTGTGAAGACCACCAGTCCCTCTCCTCCGTCCTCTGAAGGAACAGCTAGGCCTTCTCCTCCCAGCACCTCTCCCGCTCCATCCTTTGTGATGACCCCCAGCCCATCTCCATCCTCTGTGAGTGCAGCGGCTTCTATTTATAGAACAGGCTATGATATAAAGTAGTGCAACATTTAATGGAATAACAACTTGTCTTCCATACAGGAGGAGCCTGGAGGAGTCCAGCCAGCCAGTGGGGCCCCAGCTTCTTTCTGGCTGCCAGGTGAATGGCCCAAGACCATCCCTGTGCAGGACCAGAGGTGGATTGCCAGCACTATTTTCCACGCTGGCAAGCTGCGGCCAGATTTGAAGCTGTGGTACGAGCCGCCTGTCCCAGCTCTCATTTATCACCAGACACCTACACCTGACCGGTTCTTCACCCATCGGTTGATGGTGTGGATGCCCTACCACCTGTGGAAGGTGAATGTTTTCTGTCCAGCTTGTGGGCAAGAACCTGACAGGCTATGGTGTCCATAAAAGAGCACGGAAGGTTCTGGACATCGATAGGTACTATGTCATGGTGACAGAGACACTCAGGTGCACTGTGTGTTCTCTGAACTATCTGTCCACTAGCCAGACTGTCCGGGACCAGCTTGACCTGCCGCACCAGAAAATGTTCCGGCTGATCCTGACCCGCAAGTGAGTAGAGTAGTCTAAAGATGGTTATTGTGAGGACTAAAGAACATTTAACTGATCACAGCAACAATGTGCGATTTCAGGTATGCCTGTGACATCCGTGTCATTAGGCTGCTTCGGGACCGGACACTGGGCAACAGCCCAGCTCGTTTGGTGCGGCAGTTGAAAGAGAACCATGAAGAGGTATGGTTAAATCGGTTGGCACACTATCTTGGGGAGTGTGCTGACTTTGTCGATCGACCCAGCCTTTCTCCGGTGGTCTGCCAGGAGCCTCCAGAGCCAATTGAGATCCCCACCAGTCGTTGGCTGCTCTCAGTGTACGGCAGGGATATCCTCTCCAGAATTGGACACATAAAGGCCAGCATCACATCCACCTATGGCAAAATCTTAAAGATGGATTCCACAAAAAAGGTAAAAAAAAATATTTAACTGTTCTGTAATGTTCATAAATACCGTCTGATAGACATTAATATTATTGTTATTGCTAACGTTACACCACAAATGTCTTATTAAATTTGTAATTTTCCAGATCACCAAGAAGCTGGCTGGCCATGGACGGGGGACAGCACTCTGGTTAACCTCCATTGGAAATGAGGTTGGCCAGATAGTGACCAGTGTGCTGTCAGTGCAAGAAGGGCCGGGACTGGACAGGATGGTGACCGGTGTAATGGAGCGGTACCGCCAGGCTGCCATTCCACCACCGGTGCTGCTTTATGTGGACTGTGGCTGCTGTGTGAGTGAGGGAGCAACAAGCAAGCTGCAGACCAGGTTCGGCAAGTGGCCAGACCTTCAGATACGTCTGGACATCTGGCACTTCATGAGGAGGATGGCCGTGGGCTGCACCACCGATGCCCATCCCCTCTACCCCACCTTCATGGGATGCCTGTCTGCCTGCATCTTTGAGTGGGATGCTGAAGACCTCAGCCTGTTGCGGCAGGCAAAGAAAAAACAGCTGATGCAGGAGGGTGTGCCAGCTCTGACTGACAACCTGGTGGACAGGAGCATCAGTAAAAAGGAGCTAAGTCTTTACTGCCGCAGGAGGACACGAGGTGAGGAGGCCACCATCCAACTCATTGAGAGACTGCTGCAGGAGCTGGGTGGTGCAAATGGGAGGGACCTTATGGGTGTCCCACTGCTGGAAGAGGTGCGCATGGAGCACATCTGGCGTGTGCAGAAACGCCATGTCAAGTGCATCCAGGATGTGCCGGGTGTGCCTCTATACACTGAGGTAGGCACCACCACAAAGGCAGGGGTCACCCTGACTAGATATCGGTGTGCCAGAGGGTCCACATCCCTGGAGTCTTTTCACTGCCACCTAAACAGGTTCATTCCAGGTTGGTGTCTCACATGTATGATGCTTGAAATAATTTCAATTTCTGTTATTCATATCGCGAGGCTTGTAATTTTTATTGGTGTATTTTTTTCTCCTTCTAGGAACCAGTGCAAATGCACTGAATTTCCAGCTTTACCTGCTAGAAGGCTTGAATAGGTGGAATCAGGATCGGGCGGCTGCATCAGTGACCAGCAAACCAGCATCCCTTCTCACCTACTCAGGGGATATGGCCCACTGCGTCAACACCAACAGCCTGAAGGTGTTTGGTCGGCCTTTTGTGCCAACTTTCAGGCCACCTGCTGAATACACTGGTATGTCATCCCTTTATATATATATTTTTATTATGTTTTCATTGTTCATTGCTGAATAAACTTTTAAAAAGAACATCATTTATCTAACATCCTTGCTGAATACCAGTATTAATTTCTTAAAAACAAAAAAAAAAAGAACACAAATGTACTCACCCCAAACTTTTGAACGGTACTTTATAATGCTATAATGCATTTCTACTGCTGTTCTTTATTTAACTTTTTTTTAATTAATGAATATTCAAGAAAGTAGCACATATTATATAAAAAGCAGCACAAGTGTTTTCAACATTGATAATAAATCAGCAAATTAGACTGATTTTTGAAGGATCCTGTGACTCTGAAGACTGGAGTAATCATGCTGAAAATTCAATCACAGAAATAAATTACATTTTAAGGTATATTAAAATAGAAAAGAGCTATTTTAAGCCGTAGTACCATTTCACAGTATAACTGTTGTTTACTGTATTTCTTTATTTAATCGAATAAATGCAGGATTGATGAGCATAAGAGTCTTCTTTCAAAAACATGAAAAACAGTAATGTGTAATTTTTGACAAGTCCTGTATGTTTGTGTGTCCTTATATTTTTTTCAATAGGAGAGCTGCTTGGTGTTGACTACCTGCTGAGTCAGACCGGACAGCCCCTGGTGGTGGACCCTGACTCAGAAGAGACAGAGAACATGCTGGAGGATGTGGATGAAGGCGAGGATGAAGAAGATGAGGGCTTCGGGGAAGACCATGACATTACTGTGTCAAGTCTTACCGATGACCCAAGCTTCTCTGTCTCCTCCCATTTTGTGCCTCCTCTGAGTCTCTCTCCTCCACCCTGCCTGCTGCCTCCTCCACCCTGGCTGCTGCCTCCACCCAGCCTGCTGCCTCCTCCACCCTGGCTGCTGCCTCCATCCAGCCTGCTGCCTCCTCCACCCTGGCTGCTGCCTCCATCCAGCCTGCTGCCTCCTCCACCCTGGCTGCTGCCTCCATCCAGCCTGCTGCTTCCTCCAGCCTGGCTGCTGCCTCCACCCAGCCTGCTGCCTCCTCCACCCTGGCTGCTGCCTCCATCCAGCCTGCTGCCTCCTCCACCCTGGCTGCTGCCTCCATCCAGCCTGCTGCTTCCTCCAGCCTGGCTGCTGCCTTCACCCAGCCTGCTGCCTCCTCCACCCTGGCTGCTGCCTCCATCCAGCCTGCTGCCTCCTCCACCCTGGCTGCTGCCTCCATCCAGCCTGCTGCCTCCTCCACCCTGGCTGCTGCCTCCATCCAGCCTGCTGCCTCCTCCACCCTGGCTGCTGCCTCCATCCAGCCTGCTGCCTCCTCCACCCTGGCTGCTGCCTTCACCCAGCCTGCTGCCTCCTCCACCCTGGCTGCTGCCTCCATCCAGCCTGCTGCCTCCTTCACCCAGCCTGCTGCCTCCTCCACCCTGGCTGCTGTCTCCACTCAGCCTGCTGCCTCCTCCACCCTGGCTGCTGCCTCCTCCACACCAGGTGCATCAGCATCTCCTGATGAGTCTGTGGTATGTAAATACCTTGTTATATGTGCATTAATACTGATTTATATATGTGACTGGATTGCTAATGACACCATAAGTAAACAGAGCCACAATTCCCTAATATTCAGTAACATTCTTTTGAACAGGAAATCATCTGATTTTACTGAATCAACGTATTTATATTTTGCTGAAAAAAATAAAGGAGCAGTGAATATTAGTTTTGTATTACAAATATCAAAATGATTCTTATAAAATCTGAGAACAGATTGTTTTGTAAGACATACACATAAAACTTAACTTGCAGTTTATGCTTCTCAACAAAAAGAAATATGTATATATGTATTTGTTATTTTTTTCCCCACTTAACCGTCCTCGTAATGTTGCACATTTTGATTTTTGATTTTGTTTTGCTTGTATTTTTTTCAGGCTTTGGATAGTGTTGGTCTGCCAGGCATGGACAGAGTCGACAGCCTAGCAGAGTATCTGGTGGAGCTTAGGGACCAGCCCTCTCTCGTCCTCACCAACCAGCAGGTATGGAACATTCAAGTTTCTCTACTTTCCCTCCTTGACCTGTTATATGTTAACACTTGCACATGTTTTGTTTTCTCATATGCCATGTATTATCTGTTCTCTCTACGTAGGTGAGCAATATAGTTGCTCTTTGGCAGAACCTGCTTGATTTTGATAAGCAAAGGGTGGTGTTTGCTGCCAGACACCAGAGCAGGCTGGACACAGGAAGGTTCAGGTCCCCCAAAAAGAGGCAGGAGTTCACTCCAGGGGTGGAAAGTGTGAAGAGGCACGCACTCACCACCACAGCACCACTTGCCCAGTGGCCAGATTGTTGTCGCCTGATAGAGACCATTTTTGTTAAGCTCTGTGCCATCCATAAAAGCCCAAAAAAGAAGGGGACAAGCACAGTGTCCAGGTGGGTCCTCATCTTGGAGGACTACAAGAAAATCAGGCAGCGCATTCTGGCCAATGCTGCTGTTATGCAGCAGACCACCCTGCAGCTGGTGGATGTAAGCCACACAACACTGGTTCAGTGGCACAATAAAAGAGTGAAAAGGCAGGACAGTGCAGTATTAATGCAAGGGCTGCAACTGCCTAGCCGCTTGTCTGTGGCGGCTGACCCTCTGCTACCTGCCAATGTGCGTCCCCCGTCTGCACCCCCCCCAACCAGGCCCAGCTCACCAATACCACCTGCCCAGTAGCACCGTGGGCCAGGCACAAACAAAGAGGAAGAGGAAAGTACTTCCAGCCCCAGCGGTTTTGTCACCGCCAGCTGAGAGACCTCAAACCCAGCGGCAACTCTTTCCTGCTCCACCTCCAGGTGCTCAACTGGTGTGGCTGACGCCAATGGCCTCTCAGGGACTTACAGGGCCATTCCTAGTTGCTGCTCCACAGGCGCCTATGACCATCCTCTCTTCTGCCCCTCCCGCTGCCCCAGTACGGAAGCTGACACGCAAAGTACAGCACAACACGTGCAAAAATGCGGGCAGTTCAGGACAGCGGAGACTGGGCATAGCCAATACAAGGGCATTATTTACTGCCCCTCTGTAGAGACTGTGCCAAAGGAGCAGTGGTTGGAGGATATAAAAAAAACTAAATGAAAAAAAAAAGAGAAACTGATCTTTGATTTTAAGATTTATATATGTATATAGTTATTTTCCCATATTTTGTTGTTGTTGTTGTGGTTGTTTTTTACAAAGCCATTGACGTGTGAAAAGTTTTATTACGTTTTATTTATGTATATAGTTTTTTTGTGCTTTTGCACTTTCAAAGAATGCACAAGAGTAGTCATTAATATTTTAAGATTTATATATGTATATAGTTCTTTTCCCATTTTTTTGTTTGTTTTTCTTTGCACAAAGCCATTGACATGTGGAAAGTTTTATTACGTTTTATTTATGCGTGTAGTTTTTTTGTGCTTTTGCATTTTGCACTTTCAAAGAATGCACAAGAGTAGTCATTAATATTTTTAAGATTTATATATGTATATAGTTCTTTTCCCATTTTTTTGTTTGTTTTTCTTTGCACAAAGCCATTGACATGTGGAAGTTTTATTACGTTTTATTTATGCGTGTAGTTTTTTTGTGCTTTTGCATTTTGCACTTTCAAAGAATGCACAAGAGTAGTCATTAATATTTTTAAGATTTATATATGTATATAGTTCTTTTCCCATTTTTTGTTTGTTTTTCTTTGCACAAAGCCATTGACATGTGGAAAGTTTTGTTACGTTTTATTATGCGTGTAGTTTTTTTGTGCTTTTGCATTTTGCACTTTCAAAGAATGCACAAGAGTAGTCGTTCATATTTTTAAAATTTATATATGTATATAGTTCTTTTCACATTTTTTGTTTGTTTTTCTTTGCACAAAGCAATTGACGTGGAAAGTTTTATTATGTTTTATTTATGTGTGTAGTTTTTTGTTGTTGTTGTTGTGCTTTTTGCACTTTTCAAAGAATGCACAAGAGTAGTCATTAAATATTTTAAAGATTTATATATGTAATACTAGTTTCCTTTCCAAAAGGTTTTTTATTATTTATTTTTTTTGCACAAGAGACATAGGAACTTGAGCTTTATTTATTTAATGTAAAAGAGCCATTGACATTTAAAAGTTTATAACATTTTATTTATGTGTATAGGTTTTTTTGTGCTTTGCATTTTTTAAAGAATTCACAAGAGTCATTCATATTTTAAAGATTTAAATCATGTGTATTGTTTGTATTTGTGTTCTCTGTTATTTTGCACTCACAGCCTGAAACAAGAGCCATGTACATTTTAAAGCTTTATATTTGTTTAATGGTCTGTGCTTTCCGTTCTTTTGCACTTGCAATGAATGCACAAGTCTTAAATATTTATTTTATTTGTATTTGTATTCGTATTTATCTGTTTTCTGTTCCTTTTGCATTATGCACATTATACACTTTGGAAAGTAAAAAATGTGAGATGATTCAGGAATTAACAATAATTGGCTTGACTTGAAATTGAAAAAATAAAAGTTTTTGTCATGATAACACATTTTTTGTATGTTTTACTTTTATACAGTATCATTCAAAGGTCATAGGCACTTTGAAAATGTTGAGAAATTTGAGGATTCTTTCAGAATAATTTACTAATTTTACTTATTTTTAGAAAATTTATTGGAGCAGAAATTTTATTCAAACTAAATGTGGCCAAAGCTCAGAAAAGTGAATATAATATCCACAAGTCAGTGATATAGAATTAATAAAATGCTCATTTGTCATTTCATAACTAATTTCATTAATGTGGACATGCTTTGTGTGACTTTTACTGATGAAAAATGGCGATTTACAGCATTAAGTTACAACTTCGATTTCTGGCAACAGTGGGATTCGAACCGGCGACCTGGTGATCAACCTTTCTCCCATTGAAATGTATAGGAAAATTGGGGAAAAAATGTTTTAAAAATAATTGATTGCAAGCATACACTTCCTAAAACATCACTTTT
>NW_020525680.1:32500-35952 GCF_003368295.1 Carassius auratus | reverse complement strand
AATAGCCCATACAATCAGAGCTCATGGTTCACATTTTTCATTATTAATAACATAATCCAAGATGTTACAGCATTTTAAATTCTTTTTTAAATTCTGAGCTTTTATCTCGCAATTTAGATTTATTTTTATATATTTTTCTGAATCCTGAGTTTATATCTCGTAATTCTGACTCTCTGACTTCTACTTTTCTAAGTATTGCAAGTTTGTATCTCAAAATATATTAATACATAAAAAAATATATTATTCAAAATTGATACCGGTCATTTTGACTTTGTTCAAATTATTAGGACTTTAATCTCACAATGCTTCAATTTAGTTTATTTAATTTTGATTTATATAAATTTAGGTTTATAGATTTATGTATCAAAATAATTACAGGTTTATTCTCAAAATGGCATTGATGTATTTTTTTATTTTTTGGCACTGAACCGCTTTTATATTAAAAAAAAAAAAAAAATCAGAATTGTAAGACAAAACTTTGGAATTACATTTTTTTTTTTTTTTGTAATATAAGCTTCCATAATGGAAGTTGCATAAAGCCAGACAATCAGGAGATTTCTGGTTTTGTGTGGAATATACAAAACAAGTGTATCCTAAGAGGCAGCATAATGAGGCTGCTTACATTCTGGACAGTCTTCAAGATGGGAACGTGTACATGAGAGAGAGAGACAGACAGAGAGAGAGAGAGAGTGAGTGAGAGAGAAAGAGAGGGAGCACTCAGGGGTGATGGATCGAGTGGCCGCTGTGTCTTCTCTCTGGCCATCCATATGGAATGATATCATACTTTCATCTCCAGAGTATAGAGGGGGAGGGGCATGAGCAATGACATCAGAATATTAATGAGGCGTGACAGAGCTGAAGTCACTTTCTTTCTGGCAGTGAGCCACGCCTCTTTAATAGAGCCACGCCCCTTCTGACCAGCAGCAGCAGTAGACAGCTGTCACATTCTGTGCCTGATTTCCATCCACTTCACTTACACACAAACACACACACACTGACTCTTCAACACAATCACTATGTTCTGAAGCTCAGAAAAGCAACCAATGCTTACAAATCAAGCCAATGTCATACACACCCTGGAGTGAGACACACACACACGTGTGTGCACAAATGCTGGCGCCGCTCTTTTGCCACTGGCAGGATGTTTTGTGAGAAATTCAGATTTCTTTGGCACGCATGAAAAAGGAAGCTGTTTTACATTATTTTAAGGCCCGGACACAATCACAGCTGCTTCTGTTGTCTCTCTTCAGACTTGGCGTGTGTGTGTGTGTGTGTTTCTCTGGTGGGGTGATTAAATCCAGATAAAGGGATGTGCCACATGCGTTCCACCCGCTTGTGTGCTTCAGCATGCAGGGTGTGCGCTGCACGGGGTGATCATCATCCGCTCCACAGCCACTCCCACTAATCACATTTACAACACACACACATCCATTCACATGCTGCAGAACCGTTTATAGTTCCCCAAAGATCACAGTTCTTAAACAAACCACTTTTTTATATTGAGAACTTGATAATAATCTATAGAACCTTTTGAGCAACTCTTAAAAATAAAGGTTCCAAAAAGATGTTTTTGCAGTGATGCCATAAAATAAGCATTTTTGTTCGCAGAAAATGTTCAGGAAACATTCTTAAGAAAACTCTAAAGAATCGACTATAAAGAACCTTCTCTGGATGTTCAAGGTTCTTCACAGAACCATTGATGCCAATAAAGAACCTTTATTTTTAAGAGTGCAGAAATCAGGGGCGGATCTAGAAAAATATTGATGGGGTGGCGAGAAGGGGGCAGGAATTTTATTCGGGGTGGCAACATATGGCAGACGTATATGTACTGAATTTAGTCACAGTTATCACAGATTGATGATAAATATATGTGCACACTACAAAAGGACACAGCTATCATTTACAAACTTAATCTCATGCAATCAATGTCTTGCATTTGAAACAGTTCATATAAGGAATAAGTGAACATACCCCATAAGCCCCACACACTCACTAATGCATACAGTATGCATCCACATGTCATTAAGAGCATTATAAAAGATTCAGTGTTATCAATATGTCCATTTATTATAAGAAACACAAGACTTTAACAGCCAATGGCATTTCCAGCTGGGGAGACTCAACTGATTTTCTACAGTTTAGTGTTAATCATCATCTAACTCAACCAGTCAAGAGCTACATTTAGCCTTCGATGTTATATGAATATGGTCCTGAAGCATAGCTTTTATTAGCTGACAATAATCATAAATAAATAAACATTATAGGCACAAATTGTTTCTGAAAAATATGGTGTTATTGTTTTGGCAAGTTTAAATTAAAACTTCTATGAAAACTTGTGTGATATTCCTTTAAAATAATGTTTTAGTATATCTTTTTTTAAGTATATTTTACTAAGCAATTTCTTACATAATTTCTTTGAGTTAGACCAAACTTTTATTTTGGTGGGTTGTAACCAGAGTTTCTGTGTTTTTTAATTAATTATTATTATTAGCTAATAGGAAGTATATCATATCAAGTATACTAATATTTGAAGTATAGCATACTCTACTGTGCAATAGTACTATATTTCTGTTTGAATTTCTTCAAGTTATACCAAAATGTTATTTTGACAGGTTGTCGTAAAGACCTTGCCGTTTCTGTCAGTCTGTGTATACGATACGAATTAAGCCATTTTATAAGGCTATTGATGGCTTAGGTCTGTTTTATAGCAACAACAACAACAACAACAAAATATTACAGTATATTAATACTTTGTAAATTATTAGAGTTTGGGGTTCGCGAATCATTTGAGTCAGTTCGGGAGTTCAAAGCGGGTTCGCGAATCATTTGAGTCAGTTTGTTGAATCGCGAATCATTTGAATCAGTTCGGGGAATTCGGAGCGGGTTCGCGAATCATTTGAGTCAGTTTCGGGAGTTCGGAGCGGGATCGCAAACCATTTGAATCAGTTCGGGAGTTCGTGCTAGTAAATTTTCAAATTGGCCATAACCTTTAATTCATTGCTGCCAACTGGGGGTGGCAGCAGGGGTGGCAAGGCTATGTTTTAGGGTGGCATTTGCTAGCCTAAGAAAAAAGGTTCTTTTAAGAACTGTTCACTGAAAGCTTCTTTGGGAAACCAAAAATAGATCTTCACTCTTATAAAGATTCCAAAAGTGTGTTTTCACAATGATGCCTTTGGAGAACCATTTTTTGGGTCCCAAAAGAACCTTTCTGTAAAATGTTCTTAAATGAACCATCAATGGCGATATAGAACGTTTTTGATAATTGACTGAATGGGCTTTTGGGGAACCACACAAAAAAAAATAATAATAATAAAATAATAATAAATAAATAAAATGTTTCTTCTACGTCATCACTGCGAAAACTCCATTTTGGAATCTTTATTTTTAAGAGCGGAAATAACGTTTTTCAACTATAAATAATCTTTTGTGCAACTTTTCAAAAGATGTTAAAG
>NW_020525680.1:15000-27500 GCF_003368295.1 Carassius auratus | reverse complement strand
ATATATACTCAGAATTGTGAGATGTAAACATAGAATTAAGACGAACTCAGAATCGTAAGTTTATTGTTAGGTAAATTAAGTCAGAATTAAGACATAAACTCATAACTGTGAGATATGATCTCAAATTGCTTCATAAACTCAGAATTACGACAAACTCAGAATCATAAATTTATTCTTAGTTAAAATATAAACTCAGAATTGTAACATAAACTTAAAATTGCGACGAACTCAGAATTGCGACATATTAACTCAGAATTGTGGGACATAAACTCGGAATTGCAATATAAACAAGGGATGTAACGGTATGAACAATTCTCTTCACAAATATAGTGACCAAAAGTATCACAGTTATCAGTATTATCACGGTATTGTTAAAATGTGACAACTTAACCGTTTAATAAAAAGGTGAACCAAGTCAAAATAATAAGTGGTTAATAAATGATAAATAATTCTAGATAAATTATCTGAATTGTTTTTTTTATTAACCGATCAAAATTTACAGCAGGGCATGCAAGTTCAGTCAGTTTTTGCCAGACAGAAGCTGAACACACACTGAATGTAAATATAAGTCTCTGTAAATCCACTCTCTGACAGCAGGTGGCGCTTATGGAAGAGCAGAATTACAGCTGTTTCCCGTAAACTCTGTGGACAAAACATCATTGCTATTAAGAACACTTCCTTTAGGGATTACATGGAGCGAAGATGAAAACTGTGCTTTATGCAGGACAGTATTACTTGCGAGTTGTTCGAATCACGGTAATCGAATACCGTTTTAATGATAATCAAAAGATTTAACGTTAATACTAACTGTGGGGAATTTTATCATGATTTATCATTAAACCCGTAATTGTTACATCACTAATATAAACTCAAAATTACGACAAACTCAAAATTGCAAAAAAAATTACAACTCAAAATTGCGACTTACTGTGTAAACTCAGAATTGGGAGTTTACTGTAAGACAAAACAAGACAGAATTGCGACTCGCTATTAGGAAATATACGTTGCATCATGAACTCAAAATTATGTCATAATCTCATAACTGCAATTGAAACTCAAAATTGTGACAGAATTGAGTTTACACAGAAGACAGAATTGTAGGATATAAACTCACAATTCCAAGAAAAACTGCAGAATTGTGAAATTAAAAAGTTATTTAAATTTAAGCTATTTAAATTTCTATTTCAAGTATTTTTTATGTTTTATGTCCATCATCTGATACATTTCAGAACACAGTGACACCTGTCTAGCTAGAATAGTTTGGATACATGTATTTGTGAGTGTGAATACGGAGTACAGAGACTGTGTGTGCGCGCGCGCGTGTGTGTGTGTGTGTGTGTGTGTGTGTGTGTGTGTTGTGCTCCATTAGCCAGTAGCAGGTTTGTTGCTCTGCAGGAGGTGAGGTTTGTCTGGCAGGCTTGATGCAGTTTACCGGCGTGTGGTTGATGGGTAGCGTGTGTGTGTGTGTGTGTGTGTGTGTGTGTGAGGACCTGTTTGAATGTGGCTAAGCCTCGCTCTCTCCTTACCCACTCAAGTCACATCAACTCTCCACCTCTCTCCATCCATCAATCGCTGCTCCCTGGAGTCTCTCTCTCTCTCTGTGTCTCTCTCTGTCTCTCTCTCGGATCGATCCAGGCCTTTGAGTCATTGGCCAGTGTTTCTTTGATGCTCGAGTGTCTGAAATCAATCTAAACAACTTTAGGAAGGCGCATTAGAAGCCAAATAAAAGAACTAAGAAGCGAGACTTGTCATAAAAGACAGATCCATTTTTAATGAAGCTTTTTTATCAGGACTTCTGAAACAGATAGTGATGGGTTTGAATGCTGATTGGTCATTCTAACGCTTCTGTCAGGCTAAAACACAAGGATATAATGGCATCTGTCACGTGAAACAGAGAACATTTTATCAAAGCAAGTTATAAAGCATGTTAATTTAGCTTGCACAAATTATAAAATGTACATTGATGAAATTAGAGTTGCTAAGCGTAAACAACTTCAATGACATGAAAAACACAATATTTTATGTTTTAATTTTAACAGTAGACCTTTGTTGTGCTGCATTTTGTTTGTCAAAAAATAAAAGGAATTGTTAAATTTAAAAGTTAACTAAATTGTTAACGTATTATGCATTTAGTTCATTCTTCATTATATATATCAATCATGTGGTATTGCTTTGCAAATTTCACCAGGATCTTTAAAAAATATTTATTTAATTGCAAATAATTATTTTAAAATAAATACAATAAAAAAATTTAAAAATTGTCTAAATAATACTTTAATATTTTTTTTTTTACGAGTGATTGGATTTACAATATTTTATTACATTTCTCTCGTTTTGTTGTAAATATGTAAACATGTATATTTTCCACACTATATCAAGCAATTAATTAACTGCATCTCTCACAGCAGGTCGTACTGAAAAAGAAAACAGTTCGAAAAACCAAGGACATAAAAAGTCTTTGGATACAGTCTGACCCAAGAGCTGAAAGGGTCAAAGGTCATGACCTTACTTTGATCCCAGATCATGTTCCACACCTTCCCTAACAAATCACGGGCGCAGACGTCGGTCAGCATGGAGAAGACGTACTCGCTCACGGCGCATTACGACGACTTCCAGGAGATCAAGTACGGCAGTCGTTGCAGCAGCAGCACGCTGAGTAACGGCATGAGTCTGCATCTGGGCGGATCGCTGGACCGCGGACGGAGTGGGCGGGACAAGTGTGTGGGCGGGGCCAGGGCTGGAGCCGGGGGCGGGGCTCCGGCCCGCTGGAGCCGGCGCGAAATCTGCCTGCTCTCTGCTTTAGTGTTCGCGGCGGGGATGTGCGTGATTCTCGGATGCATGCTGGCACTGAAGTTTCTGTCACTGGAGGCGCAGGATTCCCAGTGTCGTCAGGATTGCGTAAAGCGTCGCTCGCTTCTACGGGCTGCGCGCTTCGTCCAGGGGAACGTCGACCCAAGCGTCCAGCCCTGTCACGACTTCTACAGCTTCGCTTGTGGCGGGTGGCTCCGGAGACATGGGATACCGGAGGATAAACTGAGCTACGGGATCATCACCGCCATCGGAGAACAGAACCAGGACAAGCTACAGCGCCTCCTACAGGCACCAATCCAGAGGAAAGAACCGGACAGTGCCGAGAGAAAGGTACAACCACACACTCAGAATGTTTGCTTGCTCAGAATCTTGATCATTTCAGATGAATAATTTTCATAGAAATGTACTTAATGAATTCGGTTGAATAGCTGTCACCTGTTAAAATTAAAAACACAATTTGATGAAACCAATTTAGCTCAAACAGTTACCAAACAATGCTTCATTTTGTTCAAGATTGCATTAGCAATTAAAGAAAAACACTTAAGAAAAACATGCTCAGGTCGAAGTGTCTTCATAATTTTTGCTCCCAATTTTTACTGGTAGTCCACTGTATTAATTTTTTTGGGGGGAATAATATGAATAATATGTCTGTTTCCTTTTTTTGCTGTTCTCCCTCACATAAATGAATTATAGTGTCCTGCACCCACTAGTAAAACAATAGGAACAATTATATCTGCTGTCTGAATAATTTTGGGTTTGACTTTATATAATATTTCTTATTATTTATATTAAGAAATCATTATTTATAATTATTATTATTAATAATATTTTTTTAATAAGTCAGGAATCACGATTTCTTTTACCCATATGTGATTGGATTTATGAGTTTATGAGATTTTTATGAGATTTTAATGTTTAAAATGTTCTTCGAATGGTTATTTTAATGGAAACGTATTATTTTCTCCCACAGGTGAAAGAGTTTTATCACTCGTGCATCAACATGAAGGAAATTGATCGTCTGGGGGCGGGGCCTATGACTGAAGTGATTGACAGCTGTGGTGGGTGGGACCTGTCTGGAGCTCCTCCCGGAGGGGCGGGGTGGGACAGTGGCTCCGCCCCCACAAGGCCAGATTTTAATGAGATGCTGTATAAGACGCAGGCAGTTTACAGCACGTCAGTGTTCTTCTCTCTCACCGTCAACGTAGATGACCGAAACTCGTCACGAAACACCATTCGGGTGAGAGAGCGCGTTTGTGAGCATTCGTGAGTGTCTTTTTTGTTATAAAATAACCTCATCTGGTGTTGGTGTGATTGTAGATTGATCAGGAGGGTTTGACTCTGCCGGAAAGGACTCTCTATCTGGGGCAGGATGAAGACAGTGTGAAGGTGAAACGGCTCTCTTTATCTCTCCATGTGTTCTTTTGTTCTGGACTCTGTCTCTCCATCTGTCCATCTGTCTGTCTGTCTGCCATCTGTCACTCCGGCCGTCTCTCGCTGTGAGCTCACATGACTAATTGATCGTGTCACAGCTGCTGATGATGTCACAGATGAGCTGGTGTCTCTTAATAATGAAGTCACAGCAGTGATCCTCTCACGCTCCGATGACATCAGATCTCTGCCACAACACAGCTACTAATCAGAATTGACAAGCCACAAAATCCCACTGAGAGATCAATAAAAACATGGATTCATCTCATGAAAAAACATGTCCAGATCACATTTCAAGCTAGAAACCACAACAGAATTTCTAAATGCAAGATATTAAGTCTTTATTGATAAGTAACAAAAACAAAGTACAAATACAAAGGTTTACATAGATTTCATTTTTGTGTATCTTTATCTTTTTAGTTACTCTTACTGTTATCAGGTCACTTAAGAAAGACACAAACTTGAGAAATTAAACTATAAAAGCATTTACCTTTTTGTTTATAAAAATAGTTATGAAATGTACATAAAAAGTTGCTTTTCAAGTATCTTTGGGCAAAAACTTTGCAACAAATAACAGATTTTTTTGTTATTGTTATCAATGTACTTGAGAAACAAAAACAAAGATTAACAACACAATTAATTTACATACATAACAAGACATCCAGACAAGTAATAAATTATAAATTATATTAACAAAACTAACAAACAAACAATAAAAAAAAAACATTTATTTAAAGATTCCCTTTTATGAAAATGTATCTCTTTAGGTAATAAAAAAAACATACAGGTATATCTTTTTTTTTATCAGTAAACTTAGTAGAAACCAAAACATAATAAATTCAGTCATAATTAACATTAAAACAACATTTATATTTGCTCCTTTTGCTTTTGTTTATAAAACAAATAATATATAGGAACATACAGTCATACAGTTTATTTAGTTTTTTTAAATTATCAATGCACCTTAGAGACATTAAACATCAGAAATTAATCAATGAAAACATTAAAACATGATTTATAATTGCTTCTTTTTATTTTGTGTGTGATATTTACCAAATAAAATTGTAAGTTTTAGCATGAAATCAGTTTCATGTCAGATGTTTGTCCATTAAAATCACGTCACAGTGTTTGTTTGTTATTTTCTCTCAATGATTTCAGATTCTGGCATCCTATAAAGCGCTGATGGAAAGGTTGCTGAGCATGCTGGGAGCTCACAATGCCACGCTGAAATCCAGAGAGATTCTGGACCTGGAGACGAGACTTGCTAATGTACGTATCGCACGCGTGTGTGTATGTGTGTGTGTGTGTGTGTGTGTGTCCGTGTGTGTTTGTGTGTGTATCCGTGTGTGTCCTTGTGTGTGTGTGCACTTTAGTGTTGTTCAATCTTTTGATTTGGTTCATTTTAATAATTTGTTTGTTACTGGAGAAAATTTAGTTTTTTTTCTATGTATTTATTCAGAAAGTGTTTCTGGAATAAACAACACAATATCAAGGCACACTATCCGTTACATTACTCATATTTTATGCAGAAAATTTAAAAATCTAATTATAAAAATGTATACATTGTCAAGAATTCAAAATGATATTGTGATAAATAATAATAATATAAAAGATTTAATGTATAAATATTTTACATTTATTTTAATTTTTATTTTACTTAAAATCATGTGATTGTATTTACAATTTACCATATATTTTTTGTTTTAAGTCACATATAAATATCACATTTTAATATTCATATTGTTTTTTATTTCTTTTAAAAGAAAACACATTTTAAGAAACACTTTGTGGAACAAAAACACACTATAATAGCATCAAACTGGAACATTTACATGAAACCCCAATAAACACAAATAACTTTCGCATCAAATTGTTTTGATGAACAGCTTTGTTTTACCAAATATTTAAGTACCAAAATTAATATTTTGTTCAGTCAAATGAATCCCTCAAATGATCAGAATCACTATAATGATTCATACTTCTGAACTCCAGTATGTGTGCTTGTTTAAGTCTATGTGGTAAATGAATACAGACCGTTTTGTGTAAACAAGCATGTTTGTGTTTTAATGTATGTTAATTAACATTCTTTCTTTTTTTTAAAGATCACTGTGACTGAATACGACGACCAAAGAAAAGACATCAGCAGCATGTACAACCGAATGACACTGAAACAGCTGCAGAAAATGGCTCCAAGTGTGAGTACACACACACAAACACAAAAATATGTTTATAGTTGTATAAATGTTTTTTTTTATGATTTCTAAATGTAATAATGAAATGTCTATATTTTTCTATTTATTTTATCTTTTGAGTGTAACTTCTTTTCTGGAAAAGATGTTCAATGTCTTCGTTTGAATGTCCGTAAATGGATAAAGATGCTATTTAACCCCAGACTGATTTAGTTACAGATTATTATTAGCAGGGGTGATCAAACTAACCTGTTTAAGCCCTTATTAGTAGTCTATGTAAAGTGAGTCAATATGGTTTGAGACTGAGCCATTAGTAGAATTTAAGGTGAGACACTACAGGCAAAAACTTTTTTATCCATGCACTGGTCAGTTTTGTGATTTTCAGCTTTTTGCATTTTCATAAAGTGTTTTCTTTCAATCTAGTGTAAAGAAAACATCCAAAACACACTTTTAAGTGTTTATTTAATAGCACTATCTATTGGCGTCTGTAGATTTCAATTGGAATACATATCTTTAAAGAGATTTTTCTCCACTTTAGCAGCACTTACAAACACCAAAACTTAGAGTTTTATTCCTCTCTATATTCTGAGGGATTTTACTGAAGGGGTTTGTTCACATATCATTCACACTGATTTATACAACATTTTATTACCAGAAAAATGATGAAAATGCATATATTTAAAGACGGTTAGTTTTTTTTCTCCACTTCAGTAGCACTTACAAACACCAAAACTTAGAGGTTTATTCCTCTCTATATTATGAAGGTTTTTACCTTGGGGTTTGTTCATATATCAATCACACTGATTTATACAACATTTTATTATTAGAAACATGATGAAAATGCATATATTTAAAGACGGTTAGTTTTTTTTCTCCACTCCAGTAGCACTTACATACACCAAAACTTAGAGGTTTATTCCTCTCTATATTATGAAGGTTTTTACTGAGGGGTTTGTTCATATATCATTCACACAGATTTATACAAAATTCCGTTCATGAAAACATGGCGAAAATGTGTGTTTTTTTTCTGCCTATTGACAATATTTTCTGATTTATGGAGTGATAAAAAGAGAAATACAAAATCATCTCTATAAAATCCTTTAACTATAATAAGTCAACAAAATCACACAATAATTTTCAACATGACTTTGTCCAATGTTTAGATTTCTTTTCTGGAAATGTATGCAAAGTAGTGCATATTTAATTCTCTTAATGGCTCATGTTAAACAACATTTCTGAAAACTTGCAATACAACATTTTTTCTGTAATTCTCAATGAAATCAATCAACTGGGGAGGTATGGTAAAATCTCTTAGTTAAGGTTTTTTTTTCTTACCTGTGGTGTCTTGTCTATGTGATTGATTTTCAGTTGAGCAGAGCTGGATGTGAGAAATAAATCAGATTCAAATGTGTCATTGATGCTGAAAATATAAAGAAAACAATTATGTTGAATCTGTTGTCAGAGAGCAAGATAAAGAGCAGGTTTATATATGCCAAGAGTCCTAAAGTTCTCTGGCTTCATAAGAATAATGGCCTTGTCCGATCTAAGGTGATCTTCCAGCAGATAACCTTCCACCTCACAGTAAAATTAGAACGCAAACCAGCAAATATCTGAAGCTGCTGGATCTACAAGGCCAATACATTTTGGCAAGCCAGATCCTCTGTTTAAAACGCAGATCATGGTCCCTAAATGAAGTATAAATCAATAAGCAAAGGGCAGATGCTCAAGGTTTACTGGATTCTGTATTTCATTGAAAGAGCCACTCGAGAGAAGAATAAACATTGTCATCTCTTTCTCTGTAGTTCCACTGGAAGCGTTTGTTGGACCGAATCTTCAGTGATAATTTCTCTGAGGAAGAGGAGATAGTAGTTTTGGCCACTGATTACATGCAGACAGTGTCGGACATCATTAAAACCACTTCTAAACGGTAAGATGTTTGAAAGAGCATGAGTTTGATTTAAAATACGATGAACTCTCTCTCACTCTTTTTTTTCAAACTATTGTGATTTACATATCTATATGGCTACACAGTAATAACGATGGTGATGATAATAAGAAGTAATAATTATAATTTATATTATTATTGTTACTAAATAAAATTAAATGACTAAGTAAAACATAATAAGATATATTAATATTTAAATTAAAAAAAATAATAATTGCATATAATAAAACAATTTAATTGCAATTTCTATGAGAAAAATTGTTATTGTGATTTTATTATTGTGATTTTATTTATTTGTTTATTTATTTGCTTGTTTGCATGACTTCACATCTTGGCCAAAACTTTGTGATTATATTTCAATATGGCTAATATTAATATTAACAATAATAAAAATAATATTGAAATTTAACCTGATAACTGTCACTCACGTTTTTGAAGATAGACTTGAATGTGCATGATACAAACCTAAATTTTTATATTTCATGACTGAAAACATTTTGTAACATGATTTTGATGTGCCATTTACATGGTAATGCAATGTCTGATTTTAAAATGGGTTTTGAAGGATTTTATGTTTTCAAGTGATATATAACTTCTGATGATTTCTAAAATGTGATAGAGAAAAAGGCAACGAGGAAGTCTTATTTTTAAACAAAGGTCAAAACTCCTTTTGTAATGTAGATTTCTGAGGGTGCACTCTTGTCATAAATTGATCTATTACTTTTCCTACATAATTTTTAACAAAAAATATTGGTATAATATATATTTGGGAGTCTTAGACCTTTCCAACGATATATAGTTTGTCAAGATTAGATTAAATTTGATTGTAATATAGTATAGTCAACGTAGGTGTCCCGTATACGGGACAGGGTGACATTTAACAGGTTAAAATAAAAAAATATTTAAGAAAAATAATATAATTTTAATAATTTTACTTTACATTAAAACTGTAATATCATGATATTATATTTACGGTTGTCTTTGTCACTTCATTTAAAAAAAAGAAAACACTACAAAATATGCAGCACATATATTAATCTAATTGAATTGCAGATTTAGTTAAAATGTCACAGATACGTGGCATACAGTAACCCCAAACCAAGTGACTTATTGTAAAAAAACAAAATAAAAAAACAAAAATAACGTTTATTCACAAACGCACTTTTGAAGCAAATTAACTCATGAAATAAGTTTGAAATGATGAAATATTAGATCTAGTGGTTTAAATGAAGACAAAAAGTACTGCAACTCTTTTTGACACACTTTCAGTATCGCACAGTATAAACCTGTGTGTGTGTGTGTGTGTGTGTGTGTGTGTGTGTGTGTGTGTGTGTGGCTTTATTTGAGGTGCCACTGTTGGGTGAACACTCATCTGTGCCATGGCTGATTAGAATCGACCCACAACGGCCTCACTTGTTTACACACACACACACACACACACACACACACTCTCTCTCTCTCTCTCTCTCTGGATGTGACAGGGTTAGTGTGTATCTAGCTGTCAGGATTCTCTCATGCGTGTGTGTGGGCTGCCAGTCTGTCCACTGTGTTTGTGTGAGAATAATTGAATTTACTTAAATAGTTTTTGTCTGTTCACCTCTCTCTTTCTTTCTCTGCATTTACACTGCAGAGAAAGTTTACGCTGACTGTGTCTAAAATCTTGATCAGAATTTCACTTAATTTAACATTACTATTCACTTAATTGTGACAGACGATTCTGTTAGTACCTAAACAGTTCATTTAGTACTTTAGCTCCCACTTTATATTAGGTGGTCTTAACTACTACTGTATGTAAATACATTTTTAGATTAATCCTTTTGTACAATGCATTTACTGTGTAAAAAAAATTTTTTTTTTACATTGTTCTTCTATTAAAAAAATACCTGCATGTAATTGTATATCTAACTTATTTCTGTAATTACATTTATAATTACACTACTGACCCATCTCTTACACCTTAACTATCCCCTTAAACCTTCCCAAACCACCAAACCTGTGCCTAACCGTATCCCACCGCAGTACATTATGAGCACAATGAGAACATTTTACTTGTTTTTGATGTAAGTGCTTAAGGCACCTTAATATAAAGTGGGACCGAATTCTATATACTTAACAAATGTAAAAATATATTTAAATGTGTGTGTGTGTGTAGAAATAAAATAAAATATATAAAAATATATAAATATATAAAAATATATAACATAAATTTTGTATATTTTATATAGAGGAAAATGTATTAATTGAACTGTTGTGAATTTTTGTGTTTATTTACTGTGCTATTAAAATGATATATATGTGTGTGTGTGTGTGTGTGTTATTATTATTTATTTATTTATTTATTTATTTATTAAGAAATTAGTACCTTAATTCAGGGATATTAAAGTCAACAAAAAAAATAAAAACTATTAAAAAATTAAAGCCATTAGAAATGTTGGTTACTTGAAATAAAATACAGATTTTTTTTTATTCTAAAAAAAAAGTTTTATTTCAGCTAGCTGCAAAGGCAACATGTTTCACTTTTGAGTAAATCCTGAAAAATAAAATTTTTGTCAAAATATTGTGCAGCACAACTGTTTTCAACATTGCGAATAATCAGAAATGTTTCTTGAGTAGCAAATCAGTATTCTATTAAATAGAAAACCTTATTTTAGACTGTAAAAACATTACACATTTTACTGTAATTCGGATCAAATCAATGCATCCTCAGTGCGCAGAAGAGACTTCTTTCAAAGACATGTAAAGTACTGATGAAACTTACGACTGGATGAACTTTAGCCCTAACAAGTTTATAATTTCCTTGATGAGTCTTAAAGGTGGTTGGAATGTTTTTAATATTAAAATACTTCATGATTTCAGGAAACTGTCTGATTGGATGTCAGTGGTATTACAGATTTCTCTTCTTTTCTTGTCTAAATGTCTAGTCTTTTCGTCCCTCTCGTATCTTTGTGTAATAATGCGTCAAATCCCATAATATTCTCACAATGACCCCTTCCCTCATAATCACTGTTATTAAAATCACCATGGCGATGTGCGGCTCTCCCACCAATCAGCTTTCATCAGGCGCGCCGCGGGAGCAGAGACAGAGAAATGACTTTTATTCTGCTCTTTGTTCTGGCGCTTTGCTGTTTTCAGCTCTTTCTCTTCACGTCCCTCCTGGTGCTTCTGCTCGTGGAGCATCTCTGCAGGACCAAAACCTCATTCTCATCAAATACTTGTTCTCGCAAACTTACTTCTCTTCTTTACAAGTGAAATCGGCGCTGGAGGAACCGGAGGCCTGGCGCTCTGCTTTGTGCTGACTGTAAAATAAAGTAAAAAGTGTTTAAATATTGCTTAAAGCTGCGTGTTTCCTGCGAGCGTTTTCTTGTTCACATCTGTCACAGTCAGCAAAATAAGACCAAAAACTTTGAAAACGTTATGTCAAAAAATGTATAAATCAAAACATGCATTTTAATTTACAGTATTACATATTGAAAGCTGTTTTAAAGTGACAGATACAGTAAAACTAGATAGAACTATAGGCAAAATAAATAACAATACAATAATAAATTGAATTAAATTAAAAATACATTTTGGTTTTTGACTGACAAAGTAGGTCAGATTAGTTTGGAAAACAAAATCTACTATTTAAAATAAATTAAAATATTTGAAATAAAGTAAAATGCTATATAATATCTTACATTAAATTATTTTTAAAAGATGAGAGTTTAGCATGAAATATGTTAAATAAATTAAGATATATAAAATAAATGTAATCTTTAATTTGCTATAATTTTAGCATTTCCCATAATAGCTGATAATATAAAATACAAATAAATACAAATAAAATTAATGTTGATTGTGATTAGTTTGGTTATTATTTTATTAACTTTGCAGTGGTTATTAAATTAAACCATTTTAAACCAGTGATTTGATTATTAGTATAATAAATTAAGATATTTAAAATAAAATAAAAGTGCTTGTGTGCTTTTTAAAAGTGCATTAGCTTAATGAATCACTTGTTTTCATTAAAGCTTCTGCTAAATGAATAAATGTAAATGCAATAAATGTAAATATGAAAATGAAGACTAAATATAGCAATAATAATACTGAGCCTGAGTTTAGTCTGTGCTTTTGTTGGTCTGTCGTGT
>NW_020525680.1:10000-12500 GCF_003368295.1 Carassius auratus | reverse complement strand
CAGAATAAAATCCACAACCTCGAGTATCACAGTTTATTCCCTGATGTTGTAGGGCACATGCAGTGAAGTCAAATCTCTGTGTTTGTCTCAGGGTTCTTCATAACTACATGTTGTGGCGTATCGTGGCGGCGTTGAGCGAGCATCTCTCCACGGCGTTTCGGAGCACGATTCACGAGTTCTCACGCGAGGTCGACGGAGGCGAGCGTCAGCTGGATCTGGAGCGGCTGTGTCTCAATCAGGCCAACAAACACTTCGGCATGGCCCTCGGCGCGCTCTTCGTCCAGCAGCACTTCTCCTCCTCCAGCAGAGCCAAGGTGATGTAGAAATCGAGTTTACATCAAGATCTGTAACTTTTGAATACAGAACGCAAGTCTGATTTATTTCTTAAGATGAATTCCTCTTAAGATAAAATTCATGCAATTCAATCTTGTCAAAGACTTTCAAATCATAATAAGCGCACACTTCTCAATGCACAGTGTTTTTTAAATAGTTATTTGGTGCTGAATTCTGGTTAAAAGTGTTGTAATTATAAATGTATGAGTTAATTGAGAACCTGTTTGAGTTGAATTTGTAGAGCTGTTTAAAAAGAAAAAAAAGTTCACACCCTTATTATTTGTAGCTGGTATTTTGCTGTAATGCTTTAGATTTTAAACAACCAGACAAATGAATTGAAGACATGTTTGAGGCTATTCTAACCAGGGCTATTATAGTTACTCCAAATAAAATAAATGTTAACTGAAATAATATAAAATAAAATAGCTAGCTGCTCAGGAAACATTTCTCATTTGAATTTAGTTAAACAAACTAAAGCTGAAATACAAATAAACAAAAACCATACAGACAAGAAAATACTAAAAATGACACTCAACAAAATTACTGAACTTTAATTAAATGGAAAATTAAACTGGAAAATAAATAACACTGGTCTTAACTTTTAGAATTTATTTACAGTGATTTTTTTTTTATCAGAATTTAAATTCCTCTTACGTTCAATCTTAGGAAAACAGTTAGGAACATTCTTAAGAAATGTTTTTTGGAATACATAATATTAATTATGATATTCTTAAATTAGAAAATTACAATAAAATAGATTAATATTGAATAAAACAATATATAACAACTTCCTTTTTTTATAATCTCTGTACTTTTTAAGGTTTAATTTACACATTCTTACACTTGTGACGTTCCTACTAAGCTGCATATCTTTTCCATTATGCTATATTGTTAATAAGATATTAATGCATCAAAATTTTGGATTAAGTTTCTCAGTGATCACAAGTTTTGCATTTTTTCAGGAACTGTTTGATTGGGTTTCATTGATTTAATCTCAGTTTTTAAGTGAACATTGTCCACCAAAAATGTTTGTTTCTTCCTCAGAAGAATGCATGAGCTCAGATCAGTTCAATATTTGGTGATAATATAGCATAAAGAGAGATTCTGGCCTCTTTTTTTAGGAGCATCAGCAACTTCAGTCTCTGCTCATATAATAGAGATATCGAGAGCTCTTTTCTAATTTCTCTTTGCTATAGAAGTGTCCCAGTGTTTGTTTACCTCTCCTCCCCTGCTCTTCTCAGATTGATAGAATGATGGATGGATCAAATCGCACTTCTTTTCAGGAAGACGTGGCTCCCAGATGGTTTGCGTGGCGGGGTGTATTTGTGGAAATCCTCAGTCAAAATGTCACTTTTGTCAGACGAGTGCAGACTTTTGCAGTTTTTCCAGCTTGCCGTGGGTTTCATCCTGTTTTTTTTGAGCACAAGAATCATCCAAACCTCTTTAAAGTTTCTATTAAAGGAATAAATCATCCACACACGGCTTACTTTCTTTAGGGGAATGTTTGTAAAATATTCCTGTTGCTCTTTTACACAGACTGTCATTCAAAAGGTTTTAGAAAGAAGACTCTTCTGCTCAACAGGAGTGCATTTACGTGATTTTAAGTGCATTAAAAATAGTAAGATATTATTAAGATTTTAAATAGATGTTTTCTACATCAGTCTGTGTTGAAGTGTAATTTATTTCTGTGATGCTCCGCTGTATTTTCAGCATCATTCCTCCAGTCTCCAGTGTCACATGATCTTCAGAAATCATGAAAATATGATGATTTTTAATATTTGAGGTCATCTCTTGTTAATCTGACCAGCTTTAAAACGAAGGTTTCACTTGACTTGCTTTTCTAATTACAAGTGTGAATGATTTTTGTCACTCAGAAGTTTCCATTTCTTATTAAATTAACATGAAGGTTAAAAGATATTAAGCGGCCCTCATAGAAACATCATTGGCCTGATATAATATATGGGTCAGGGTTAATAAAGTGCACTAAAAAAAGTTTTTCATTACTAATAAAAAAAAATAGAAATAAAATTTCATCTGCAGTAGCCAAGGCATAACTGATTTTATTTATAATAGATTTTAATTGCAATAAAGTTACTAAAAACTAATAAGTAAAAATGAATAAAAGCTATATAGACATTTAAAAAAATAATAAATAAAAATGACAAAA
>NW_020525680.1:0-2500 GCF_003368295.1 Carassius auratus | reverse complement strand
TTTAAAAATATTTGTTACATTTTAAATCTTTACATTTAGTTCTAGATTTTCTTTTGTGTGTTTCTGTAATTTATATTATATTATAATTATATTATATTATATTATATTATATTATATTATATTATATTTTAATGTGCCTATAAAGATTATTTATTTAATTTTATTTTCCATTTTAGGTTGTGTTTCTGGCATTATTATGAATATATATTTAATTTGAGGTTATTTTAACATAGTTTACGAAATGAACTACTAAATAAAAAGGAGACATTTGTAACTGGCTGAAATAAATGTAATTCAAGTGTTTTGTTATATTTTATTTTTCAAGTTAACATTTATTTTATGTAAAATGTATTTTATTTTTTTTAGCTTTGGTTTTCAGTATCCGTGAACATGATATTTATGCTGATATTTGAATGTCTCCTGTGGTCTGTCTGCAGGGTGATCGGCAGCGTGTCTCAGTTCGAGGGAGTTCGGTCGTGTGTTTCACTGTCCCAGAGGGTCACCCATGCACCCGGTCAACAAATGTGCCGTCTGGTGACCTTTAACCCCTGAGCGTCTCCTCATCGCCCTCGTTTCCATGACGAACCGCTCCGAGCTGCTCGCACGCCGTTTGATGTTTACAGCATTTTAGTGATCAGAAATCACCTCGACACGCACCATATCTCACTCCCATCTCTCTTTGAAATCTTTATTTTTATATTCGGATGCAGAGCGTGTCGAACAGGCGTGATGAGGTGTGTGTGTGTGTGTGTGTGTGAGACGGTGCTGTACTGTAAGCATGTTGATGTTTTGATATGAAGTGTTTTGTCAGACATGTTCAGTGTTTTTCAAGAAGAATCAGCTGCTGAAGTGACCGTCGTCCGCCTGACGGAGGAGAAGACTCATAATATTTCACGTTACCTCTGTATGTTTCTGCTTTTGAAGGCAACAATACATTGTATGAGTCAAAATTATATATTTCTCTTTTATGCCAAAAATCATCAGGATATTAAGTAAAGATCATGTTCATGAAGATATTTAGTAAACTTCCTACTGTAAATATATCAAAACGTAATGTTTGATTAGTAATATGCCATTGCTAAGAACTTCATCTGAACAACTTTAAAGATGATTTTCTCAGTATTTAGATTTGTTAGATCGTCCAGATCTAAAGCAGACTGATTTTGTCTTCTTCAGCACCTCAGATGCATCATGTGTCACCTTTATGTTGTTTCCCCGCTCAGGACAGAGAACCTCAAGGCATTCTGGGATAATGAGCAGAATATTTGAGACAGATGACAACTTATTTTTGAGATGAAAATAAGAGTTTATGTTCCTGAAGTGATTATGTGATCTTTATTTTTGAGTTTTGCGATGATCTTATGCTCTTAAAAATAACCCAACATTTCTGTCAAATCCAAACATTTAATGCAACTGCAGCCTCTCCAGTGTGAAGAAATTAACACATGTTTGCCATAGAAAATGAAAGAGTAACTTTGTACAGATGAATTATATGAGAGTAAAAAAAAAAAAAAAAAAAAAAAAACGAAAATGTACAGGTCAAGCATAGCATGTTTGCTGTTAAAATGTTCGAAAACATACAAAACACACAAAACAGGATTTTTCCTCCAAATTGCTGAATTCTCCATTAACCGTTTTTTGGAATAAAACAAAATCATATGCCACACTGAGATCTTTGTCTTTTTCTTTATATATATATATAATATATGACAGATAGAAGTTAACCAGTATATTTACGTGTTGAATGAAAATAGAAAATATTGGGACTTTTAACTTTTTTCCGTCAGTCGCAAAGCAACATTCAAGACATAGCAACATGTGTGTGTTCATTTCTATGTGATAGTCCATTATATAATGTATTATTTGAACAGTACGTATGTGAAATATATCGAATTAACAGTTTACTACGAATTTCTGAAGCAGATACACAAATAAACAAATATCTATGAAATCTGATGCGCGTTGGATGTTCCGTAAGACATACGTGTATTTTAATCTATTTTATATGTGTTTTTTTTATTGAACTAATAAAATCTTATAAATCAAATTTTTTACAACTCAACAACATAAACATTGTACATTAAGTTTAAAATATTATTTAGATTTGAGACTTTTATTGAGTATTCTACAGCCCGGATGTTGTCATCTCCGACTTCACATCCTTCACAATGTTTTGTTTCCTGTTTGCGCCAAACATCAAATTTACAGCAAACAGAACTAAACGTTCACTCGTGTGAGTGTAACTTTAATTAAATATGATTTAAGATAAACCCGAGCTTAATGGACTCGAGCTCAAAACCCTCTGCGAGACGAGAAAAGGTAAGTTAAATAATATCGTCAACATTCACACATTTCAACAGCCTTTTACATTAAAAACAGATAATATTAATAAATTAACATTACACGTTATATATTTAAATTAGAATAATTTTGTTTTCATTTAAACATCATGTATTGAGATGAACGCTGTGTTTGAGTTAATGAGCATTAAAATCAGACT
>NW_020525679.1:0-28439 GCF_003368295.1 Carassius auratus | reverse complement strand
TCAACTCTATTTGCCACATATAGATTAAACATTTTATCATATTCTGCCATTCCCAGGGCAGGGGCCTGTTGTAATTCTTTTTTATTGCTTCAAATGCTAGTAAGGCATCTGTGTTCCATTTTAATGGATTTCTTAAATGTTGTAATCCTGCTTGTTTCATCATTTCTCTCAAAGGCCCTGTCTTTATTGCATAGTCCTCTATCCAATCGGCACTAAAGCCTGTCATTCCTAGAAACGTCATCATTTGTCCTACTGTCTGAGGTAACGGTGTTTTACTTATACCTTCTAACTGAGCTGGAGCTATAGCTCGTGTACCAAATGCAATTAATCTTCCCAAGTATTCCACTTGAGACTGGCAATACTGCAATTTGTTTTTAGACACCTTGTGTCCTCCTTCTGCTAATTTTGTCAACACCTTAATTGAGTCTTTGTGACATTGTTCTAGTGAGGTAGAACAGATAATCAAATCATCCATGTATTGTAATAGTGTACCGTCTATTACAAGGTCTTCTAAATCATCCTTCAAAATCTTGTTGAATATATGTGGTGAATGTTTATATCCCTGAGGAAGCCTGGTATATGTATATTGCTTATTTGCAAGTGTAAATGCAAATAAATATTTACTCTCTTCTGCAAGCGGTACACTAAAGTAGGCAGAGCAAAGATCAATTACAGTAAAGTATTTGGCATCAGAGGGACATTTGTCAGTAAAGTGTGCGGGTTTGGTACCTCAGCTGGCATATCTTCCGTATTCATTTATTGTTTGTAAATCATGAACAAGTCGCCATCTATTTTTGTCTGATTTGATTACAGGCATAATTGGAGTGTTACAGTAACTAGTAGTTTTCTATCAATACCCCTGCCTTCACTAAGCCTTCAATTGTCTCCTTTATTCCTGCTTCCGCATCTGCCCGTAAGGGATATTGTGCTTTTCTAGGCAGACGTGCATTTGGCTTTAGTTGAACTCTTACTGGATTTGCTGATTTTATTAATCCAATATCTGTGTCATGTTGAGACCATAGTTCAGTTGGTACCTGACACTCCATTTCCTTAAATAATTCAGTCTCATTTGTGTTTATTAAATCAGATGCTGTAGTCATCTGTGTATCTTTCTTTTGGCTGATAACTACTTCCTGTGGAATTCCCAGCAAACTGGTTGCACACAGAATTTTGATGTAATTTTTGTCAGCTGAATGAAAAATCAATGGGTTTTCTGTTGATTCCATTTGCTTGTTCTGCCCTTTTCATCATTGGTCCTAAATCTTTTGCTTTCCAATTTCTTCCTACATATACTGCAATATGCGGGACAGAGTTATTTACATTGAACCATTTTTTGACAAACTCACTTTCTGGTATGTTTAAAGCTGCTCCCTCCTTACCTATGATGATGTACTGGGAGACTATTTCAATCTGCTGTCCTTTTGTTTCTTTTTGCCATTTCTGTTCTATATCTTCATCCCTTCTTGATCATACATCATTGTGCAATGAAATTCAGACTTTGATAGCTGTGCTTCAGGTATCTGTGCTTCAATAAACTTTCCCCATTTATTGACTGTCTGTCTCACATCTTGTTCTATCTGTCCTATCCAAAAAACATTTGCTTTTGGCTCTGCAACCATCATTTGTTTTTCTGTTCCTATTGAATCAATATATATACCTTCTGGAGAACACCAAATTTGTAGTCCTAATTTACATAATGCATCTCTTCCTAACAAATTAATAGGAGTTTGATTTGATACCAGAATGGGCATTGTTATACTTTGATCTTTTGTTTGTAGACACACTGGAGCTGTTATGGGAATCAATTGCATTTTTCCCGAGAATCCTATTGTCTTTGCAAATTTTCCAGACAAGGGGAGATGTGAAGCATATTTCAAATTAATGCATGTTAAATTTGCCCCTGTATCTACCATAAATGGAAATGGTTCTCCCTCTATTTTAATCTGCATAATAGGCTCTTGATCAGCTTTTGTTGATAAAATTGGAAGCTGACTCTCCCCTTTAGGATTCTCTGGGCACCCCTAATAGCCTGGATTGGGACCTCCCCAAGGGTTTACTGGGCCCTGCACTGGACCCTGAGTAGGCTGTTGCCAGCTCATCTCCCTTCCACCCTGAGGTTGCTGTGGCCAGTGCTGAGTTGGACAGTCAGCTTTGATGTGTCCGGGCTGTCTGCAGCCCCAGCACAATGGTGGAGGCCTGTCTCTGCCTCTGCCTCTGCCTCTGCCTCTTTGCTGTATGGGGTTTTTTCTCCATCCCATTTGTCCTGGCTGTTGAGTATAAACATTTATTATGGGCACAGAGTTCAAGTGTTCATTTGGAGGGACTGCTGTAAGTGGGCTTGACTGAATGGTAGGTTGTGGAGCGATTACTGGAGGCATTAGAGTCATTTGTTCTGCTGTTGCAGTTGTTACTGAAGCTTGAATATTTTCTTATTTTTCTTTGTGAGTTCTTCAAGCTGTAATTGAGTTAGTTTACGTTGTAACTCTTTCTCTTGACTTTTAAGTTTTAGTTCATTTTTTCTTTGCTGTTCCACTGCATGAGACACATGGTCACAAAAACTCTTTGTGTGATTTAGACGTTAAACCGACCACATCCTCCAGCTTGCTTTTTACCGCTGGCGGCATAGCATCAATCACAGCTTGTCTAAACAATGTTGACATTAATGGGTCTCCCTCGGGATCCCCCTCAGTTTCTTGTTTCCACCTTTTCAGCTCTTTTTGGACATAAGTGGTTGGATTCTCTAAATCTCCAATTCCTTCTCCCTTCAGTGATTTAGGATTCAGTCTGATCGGATACTCCGCACGCAATGCCTGCCATACTGCTGGGCGGAATGCATCAAAAACAATCCCATCCATATTGTGAGAGTTCACTGCTCTGTTTAGAGTTGTTGTAAGAAGAATTTCATCCATCTTTGTCCCTCCAAGAATTTTAGCCAGCAGAGCTTTAACATCTCCCACTGCCAATAGCTTTCCCATTGTTTCCTCTTCAAACACTTTAATGAATTTCCCTGCACCCTCATGAATATCAGGAAGGCGAGTGACAAGCCCCTCGAGGTCCTGCGAAGCCCAGGGGACATACTGTCCCTGCTCACCCTTGATTAAAATTGGGAGCTATGCGGCCAGTGGTCTAAGTGTCCCTTTATCTCTGCCCTGTTCCCATTTACCGTTCTCAAATAACTCCTCTGCCTGATTCTCATCCTCACTACCATAGAACAACTTACTCTTTTCTCTTTCCAATTTATTTACCTCTCTGATTTTTTTTCCTGATTCTCTAATTTTCTCTTCCATTTCTTCTTCCAAAGCTTGTGCTTGTGCTACAATATCTCTATCTTCCTCCGTTTTCTTTCTAATCCTTCCTCAAACCAGGTTTTGTCTTCCTGACATGCTTTCATTTTTTCTAACGCTGTACGTCCTTGTCTATAACAGTCGAGTTGCAGACCTTCTGCATTCTCCTGTCTAGTTTGCTTCTGTGTTTTTACAGCTGGTTCCTCTCTATCTTCCATCTCTAACTGCCCTTCTAACTCTAGTTCTCCTGTTACCTCCATGGTTCCCTTGAGTATTGGGAATTCTTTTGCTAAAGGCAGATAAGGAGGGGGGTCTGCATATATCTTTTCTTTTCTCATGTTATCTTTCTCTGCCTCCTTCAGGACTTTCCTAGCCTGTTTTATACTCTTCAACATATCTTCACCTTCTTTTTTAAACAGCGCAAGTACTTCTTTCTCTTTTCCCGTTTTGTTTCTCTTTTTCTTTTTTCATATTGATGCTTTTAGTTTTATAGTTTTTTATCAGAGTTTCCATTTCCTCACACAATGCCACATCAAATGTCCCTTCCTTTGGCCATTTTGTCATCATATTTTTGTTCTCTTCTGCCATTTTTTCGAGGTTTTGTCTATTTGCTCTTTACACAGTGGATTTTTTAATCCAAGATTTCCACTGGTGTGGCTGCCATATCTTTATTTATATTATTACCACCAACAATCAACTTTTTAGTTTTATATAGTAACTTGGTTACAATCTCTTCCTTTCCTTTCACTGAATTTAACTATTTTTTTACCCCTTTCACCCTACTTTCTATTCTTTATTATGTGTCATACCCTTTTGAATTTAGTTTTTTATTGTCTCATGCGTTTACACTTTTTTAAATTTATATTATTATTTAACTGTCTATTTTATTTACCCTATTTTATTATCACTTTTTAGATAACTATTTCTAACAATAATTTTTTATTTTTATTTTACTTCTCTTTCCTTTTTTGTCCACCCATGTATTAAAACTTTAATGTGGGAACTTCCTCCCTTGCTCTCACTCCCACTGTACTGGGCTCAGAAAATGTTCTCCCCTTTCACACAGACATCCAAAATGCAAAACTCTATATATATCTCGGTTTCAAACTTTATTGATACTATTTCCCTAAGCCCATTCACACTTGCTACACTCTTTATTGAGCCAGAGTGCTTATGCTTGCATACTTTTTCCCTTTATCTAAGGGATAATCATTCATTAATTGTCCTTTTATTGTCAAGGCTCATCATACATTCATCCCTCTCAAGTGGATCTGGGACGAGTCCAATTCTGCCGGTTCACACCTAAGTGAAGGTCCAGGAACGGTGCTCGACCCTTACCCACCCAATACGGAATTTATTTGTTCATACATTCATCATCGTTCACACAGTCATTCGTCCGGACACAGTTTCATCCACACAACAAAACACAGCTCTTCATAGAGCTCGCTCTACCTAGAGCGTCCTTAAGGGCCCACTTATTCTGTCTGCTTATCCGTTTATCACTGCCCTTTCCTAGGTCACAGCTATCCAATAAACACAGACCATTGCATACAATGTCTTTTTGCCTACACCCTTTTTGTTTTAAATCTAGGTTACCTTACAAGGCTTTCCTTTCAATAAACCAAATATGTGCATGCGGTTATTTCTTCTGGAGTGAAACCCCTTTTTCAATTTGGATATCCTATTTTTTCTAAATTTGGAAGAGTAGATTTTAAGTGTCCTTACCACTCAGAACTGACCTCAACCAACACAAACAAATTTTATAAGCAAAAATGCTTACCTTGTTTATGGTGGCCACCCGGTTGTGTTGATCATCGGTCAGCTCAAAAGCGGCTGTCCACTCTGCCACTCTTGTCCAGTCCCATCTGGGGTGCCAAATCTGTGGTGTATTTCGCCGGTTCTCAGAAGAATCACACTCAGTCAGGGGTTTCTCACCGAAGAAAAGACTTTATTTTAAACAAAACAAAGTCGAGAGGACGTTGCAAGGAACTCTCTCGTGCGTTATTTGGTTTTTCCTTATATACATTATATATGGGGCGGTCCCACATAGACATGTCTCCTTTTAGACTATCATAAATCACAAGGGAGGGGAGGCCCTTTAATGTATGTCTGACCATATGCTTTTCTTTATCTCTGCACATTCCAGGGCGTAGGCAACTTGTCTATTAGATTTTAGGCCTGTAAGAGTTTAATAGAATAATAACTTTAAAACAAAAATGGCTAGATTCACATTGATTATATACTTGATTAATTGAAACTTTACTAATAAAAAATCTTCCACACCATCTTAAAGTCTGCCATTGAATACCTGTATAGTTTTGTAATCGATCTATGAGTATGTCATGATCTATGGTGATGCAGCACTAAGATCAAGTAAAACTAGCAATGAGGTTTGTTGAGATTTGCAAGAAGAAGCAAACCCCTTTTTCTAAAATTTTAGCCATAAACAGAAGATTTGGGTCTATAATTTGCCAGTTCACTAGAATCTAGTTGTGGTTTATTAATAAGAAGCTTAATAGCTACTAGCTTGAATAGTTTTGGTACTTGACCTAAAGATAATGTATTAACAATGTAAGCAAGACCACATCAAATACCTCAAGCATGTGATGGAAATGTTACGCCCCTCACCATACTGTGATAATGTGTCTCGTTCAGAACACTGGCATGACAAGACAATAACAACAAAACCCATTACAAACAAGCCATTTGTTGCATCCAGAGGGGACATAATTACAGATAATAATATTATAATGACTTATACTGTGTTTTTATACATTGCGTCGCATAAACATAAAACCATGTCTGCATTTGTGATTGGAAAAAACGACAAACAACAAGCTCTACTCTACACTGCTCAAAACTTGTGTTTGAATCATCAGTGAAAAACACTTTACATGTGAAAACGCACTTACAGACTGTGAGTCAGAACATCGGCATTGTAGTCCACTCTCACAGGATCAGGAAACACTCCTCCATAAAATGTGCTGCACACATCTGAATATTTGCGTTGAACTACTGATTTCTAGTCATGTCCTTGTTTGGAAGGCCAAACAAAGTATTTTAGCTTTCACAATGAAACATCTCCACAACATGTTGCAGGCGGCAATAGCAAGAATCAAAGTTACACCTTCTTTCTGTGCATGGACATTTGGGGCGGCTTTATGTAAATCTTCCCACATTGTGATGTAGACAAGTGGGTGCGTGTTAGAACGAGATGTTTTAATCTTTGCAACTTTTGGGATCTTATCTTTTCATGAACAGCTTGTAACACTCCAAAGAGAAAGGAAAACATGAAATCGCATCATATGATCCCTTTAACTAAAACAAAACTCCCATATAAAGCATTTTGTTTCTTAAAATAAAAGAAAGTTATTTTATAATTTTATCTAAGGAAACATTTGTTTTCATCAAGTTGGAGTACTAAAAACAAAACAAACAAAAAAACATAATAATTCAAATTAAGCGATATGAAAAAAATTATAAATAATGACAAAAATACAAACACCTTACTAAAACTAACGAAAATTCTTACATTTTAGTAAAATAAATCAGATGCAGCATTTATCATCATTTGTCAACTTAGAGTACTAAAACATTTAAAAATAAAGTATAATTAACTACTGATCTACTTAATCAAAACAAAAACCAATATAGCCATTAAAAAAAAGACACTAAATAACACTATAATTTTATCTAAAATTAAAACCAAAATGAAAATGAAATCTAATGCAGAATTCTAACAAACTGTAATAGTATATCACTTTTTGTAAGATTCATTTTGCAATAATGACTGCCTGACTTGCCAGTTTAATTGTACTTTTAAAGAGAAAATAGTTTACGTTGTAATATATGAGATAAAACAGCTGCGTATCAATGAGTCATTGACCAATTATCCATTTTAAACTCCTTACACACACGAGAGACCTCATGGGTGGCCATCACAATCATATATATTCATCAAACTGCCCAGTTTGAAACAATCAGGCCCAGTGATTCATTCTGGAGTTGTTTGGCACATCAGGAGCTAAACTGGACCGACTCTTGACAGAATGAGAGTTGGGGTTCGGCCTTGTTCTCCCCTGTATGTCAGGCGGTGTGTGAGGCTGATAATTGCCATAACCTTCTTCAGCACAGGCACCAGTGGGGGAAAAGCAGCAGTCGGCATAATTATAAAAGTCTTACTAACTAGACGGCGGCTGAAGTGAGCGCGGGCAGCGGCGTATCATCGTGTTTAATGAGCTCCGATCAAGGACCGCGCTGTTGGAGGAGCTTCTGTAATTGCATTACAGTGACTCCAGAGCTGGATTCATCTTGGTTGTTTGTGACAGGACGAGTCAGGAGAATTAGCAGCAGAATGCTGTAATGCCAGGGCCGTTTTGTCTTCTTTAACTCGGTCTGTGTTCTGCGGCCCGCTCTCATGGCGTTTCTCTTTATTTCTCTGTGGTTATTCCCACTCGGCACATTGCCGCCACACAGCCAGCCGTTTGCATGCGCTTAAAACTCTTTAATGGTTTCAGCTTGATTTGCATACTGCACAAACCACACTGTAATGGAAGTGGTTTTGCTGAATGGATTATCTGGGCTTTTGTGAAGTGAATGTGTGTTTTTATGATTAATGAGTCCGTAGATTTTTAAAGCAAAGAGCAGCAGATGATGACCGCTGCGTGTTTCTTCTCTGTATCAAGCAGCATTTATTTGACTACGGTGTTGTATTAAAGGATCAATAGAGATTCAGTCGTTATTCACCCTCATGTCATTACAAACACGTATACTGATGAGTTTCTGTAGAGAGAGAGAGAAGATTTGAATGAGCGTTTTATTTTTATTTTTATTTTTATTGCAGCTTTTTAAGAATAGAACAACAGTTTATTGTCAAAACATGTTCTAAATTTAATTATAAATTAAGTATACAGAGGTTTTATTTAATTTAATTTTATTATTGGCTCTTAATGGTGGTGTTTGTTTTGTAATAAAAACATTGTATTATATGATAATTCTATACTTCTTTTTTCATTGTTTTTCTGGTCTGAAAACTATTAAATGAAATGACTTGTTTTGGTGTGAGAAGAACTAAAATAGTCTAGGCTTTTGGGCAGGGCTCCTTCTTAAAAGTCTATGATTTTATTGTGTTCAGAAAACGACTCATGGTTCACTAGTGAAGACCTGTATTTGTCGGCTGGGCTCGTGTGGATTACTAGACTGCCTACATATGGATTTTGGATGGTCAAAAACAGTCTACTTTGAGCCCCATTCAATTGCATTAAATAAAGAAAAATCATAGAATGTTTTCTTTTAAAACCATAGCTTCTCTTTTGCTGAATAAGAAAGTTCTTTACATCTCTCATGACCTTTACTGTAATGTAAAACATTAATTTCTGTGAAGCTTATTTGAAACGATGTGTATTGTGAAAAGTGTTACGACCCTATAGTTTTTTGTGTTTTGGTTTGTGTGTGTCTGCCCAGGTTGCTGCTGATTGGTTCCTGCAGACTCATTGCTGTTGTCCTCTGATTGGTCTTCGCTCCTTTAAAACAGATGACAGCATTTCCTTTATTGGGGGGGGGGGGCATTTTGTGAACCATGCTGTTTGTACTGTGCTTGTGCTGTTTTACCCCCATTTGTACACTAGATCGAGATTGCTTAGATATTTGTCGTTCTGTAGGGGACCTCTGGCTTACGCCTAGACGGGGCGTAACATGGAAATTGGGGGCTCGTCCGGGATTTGAACCCGGGACCTCTTGCATATCTATTGTTACACAAATGTTGTTGAGTTGGTTGATTTTCTAGAGTCACTGAGTCAGCATCAACTAGCCTATCACGGAAACCAAAGTTTGATGTAAAATGTTGTTTTGGAACATTTGTTTTGGGGTGAACCGTTCCTGTAAGGCTGTAAGATCTTCTCTGGAGTCTCTGAGGAGCGCTGACTGCTCCACACTGCTTCTGTTTAACTCTGCAGACTGACAGTCTTCTCATTCACAAACACCTGTTCCTCACTGATAGAGATTTACCCGAGGCGTAATATTCGGCTTTGTGGTAATACGTAGCATTGCTTTCTGCTCAAGGCATTGCAGCTCAAGGCACGGCGTCTCCAATGAAGCGAGGAACCATGAAAGCAGAGTATTCAGCACACGCCTCCATCACAGCGTTCACCTGGGTAATAACATTTATTACTCTGAGCGAGCGTGATACTTCAGCGCTGAGGAACGGACAGAACGCTGGCTTATTTATGAAGCTCCCTGTGTGTTCAATTACTAATAAATGACAAAGACATGGTGTGAGTGAAACACAGTCTCTGCTCTTGAACTATATTTCATCAAAGCTCATCACTGTAGAGTCTCTCTCTGGATGAATGGGACACTGCTGAAGACTCTTGTTTTTTACTCTGAATTGATCTACAGTCTCTGTTATGTCTATCTGAGGAAACGTGTGAGAGATGTCTAATTAAGGTGTAATTTGCTTGTGCGTAATTGGACAGAAATGAAGGATGTGTTATTGTGAAGCATCTGTTGATGTTTCCTCATGTATTCTCTCTCTGTGTCGAGATGTTTCTGGAGGTTTATCTGTGTGCGTCTCAACTAACTGTTAATTTCACAGCATGTATTGCTACACAGAGAATATTTTAATGTGAGACATTATTTCACATATTGACCTTTAACAAGGTTAGTTTAGTGTCACTGGGAAACTGTTATAGTTTTTATTTGAATTCTGAATTTTGTTTTATTTTATATTTTCCATTTTCATTTTAGGTGAATTTTCATAATATGCTGTGATTTTGTCATATATATATATATATATATATAGTTATTTGTCAGACTCTGTTCCATGTTGTGTGTTTCCTGCTGTGACCCAGTTTTCGTCTTCATGTTGATTGTTAATTTGATTCCAGCTGTGTCTAGTCATTAATTGTCTGTGTATTTAAGGTCTTGTCCATTTAGTTAGTGTTTGTTGGTTCTTAAGTCATTCCTCAGTTCCTGTGTTCGTATCGATTGGTTGATGTATTCTCCTGCGTCTGAATCGTGACGTTTATATGTGTGTGTGTGTGTGTGTGTGTGTGTATATATATATATATATATATATATATATATATATATATATATATATATATATATATATATATATATATATATATATATATATATAAATTATATAAATGTTCCGTTATTTCAGTTTACTAAAATAATGCAATAACTCAGTTTATTTTTCAGTTAACAATATATGCATTAAAATATGCTTATGTTTTTAGCTTCAGATAATTATAATAACTCTGACCTGTAAATGCACCGGTGACAGATGAAGTACTTGTGTTGTTATGTTCATTGTAAAGGACAGATATATTGATACTGGGAACCATGATCAGCAGTGCAGTGATTGGCTGGTGTAACGACATCATGTTATTAAGATCAAGGAAACAAAAGTGAGCAAAATGACATAAAAGATCTAACAGAGAAATCAAATGGAAAATCATTTTCTTTTAAATGATTACCAATCATAATTTGTAGTTCTGTGCAAGTGTTGTTGTTTTGTGTGTGTGTGTCAATGTTCACTTAATATTTAATATCTATATGTGACAGTGTTTAAATGAATTATGTGTCATAAGGATTTTGAGATTTGAGAAGTGAGTCTGCATCAAAGCATCACATTAAAGCTCATTGTTCAAATGAATGCAAGACTCAGACAAACTGTACATGCGTGTTTGATTAATATAATTATGAGACAATTGTACCTTCACAGATTAATAAAATCGTCAGCAATAAAGTCCAGCTGACGGAGTAATTCACGTATGAAGAACAGACCCCTGGTCTCTTTGAACAAAGGATTTAATTTGGACAGTGACAAAATTGGAAACCGTAATCATTTTGCTTCATAGAGTTTCTGTTTAAAATGTTTTGAAGTCTTCATGGTTGATTTCCAGTGTTACACGAGATGTTCAGTGCAGTACAAATGTTAGAAATACATGAGAATAAGAGGGTGCTTGTGTTTTCTGAAAGCTCTGACTAATTGCACGCAGCATGTGGTTAACAGTTATTACAACTTGACAAGGCTGAATCTCATATTATTGCGGGTGTGAAGCACCCCACACATACAGACGAGCCCAATCCCGTCTGCTTTGAGATGATCCTCTCACTCAAACTCGAGCTCCCCTCCTACATTTCCCTTAAATCCACTCCCTCTGAGGTTTTACTTTCAATTTTCTGCTTTGAAGAATTTACAAACAGCAGGCCAAATGTGTATTTGGAGTTGTGGTGCGTGCTTTAAAGAGCATGTGTAATGATCGCTAATGGGGCTCTGCATTAATCCTGTTTAAGTGCGGGACCTTCAGATCGAGGGGCACCGGGTCCATCGTCCCTCATTACCCCAGATCAGTGCTTGTGTGTGTGTGTGTGTGTGTGTGTGTCTCTGTGTGTGTATGTGTGTGTGTGTGTGTGTGTGTGTGTGTGTGATTGTCCTCATCGACGCTCCTCTGCTGTTCTTCTGACAGAGCAGTCACTCGTGTGTTCAGAGACACACACACATGACGAGTGTCTGATGTGCTTGAACTAGTTGAGTTGCCGAAGTTCATGTTTTAATGTTAGAGACCCGAGGGCTTGCGTTTCATTAAAAAGAATAACATTTGTAGCAGAAACTGGGAGGAAAACTGACACACACTAAAAATAAAGGTCCTGTATTGGTATCAGTGGTTCTATGAAGAACCTTGAACATCCATGGACACTTTCAAATTCAGAAAAGGTTCTTTATAGGCCCATTAAGACATTATTAGGCATTATTCAACATGGGATGCTCATGCTGTGCACATATGTATTTAGTGTGTATGATGTTTATACATGTGTCATGTGTAGACTATGCACTGTTAAACCTGTCTATACGGAGAAGGGATGATTAAAGCATTTGATTTATCAAGAACAGAAATATTACACTCAGAAAAAAGTGCACTTTATGTACATTTAAGATACTAATATGTATATAGCCCTACACTATAAAGGAAACTGCTGATGCTGGAACCCAACAGATGGACAGTCAATTTATGTGAAAATCAAACCCCGTTCACCATATGCTGAGAAATGAGATCCCCATCAGCAGGAACTGTGCTTTTCAGATTATAGCTGGAATCAAGAAGGCCAAAAACACTGGGTAATGAATTGATATAATTGGTTCAGTAAGCGCAGTAATTACTCGCTCAGATTCAGCTGATGAAAGTACAGTGTGCTGCCAGAACGATCAATTTACAGTCTCTCAAAATAACCGTCTAATGGAGTCCAACTGCACTTGAGTCACGGTATCTTGTTCAGAGTCAGTCTGTTACAGTATGTTTAGCAGCTCGACTACAGGTGTTTAACACCTAAACCAATCCGATTTCAGTTAGAACTCAGATGTAAAGCAAACAAGCTCCTAAAGTAGTCGTGATGTCTTAACAATCAAGTATCATCATGCTGAAGTTGTTCTGAAATGCTTGGGCTGCAATCATTTCTCTTTTTTTCACGCTAAACTACACATTGCTTCTGTTTGTGTGTCCAACAATCTGTGCTTTCACTAACTATATTGAGTCTCTGCATGTTTATTTGATGATTAAAAACCAAACTGGAAGCAGTCAAGATTAAATCCCCAGAAATTACAGCCTTTTCAGATTGGATCAAGGGTTTGGATGCTGTTTAGGGCGGATCTGGCCATCAACATTATGCAAATGTGTGAACTTCACTGGCGTATAATCACAAGAGAGAGGAGCGGAGCGAAGCTGCCTCTTTGTCTTGTGCTGTGATAATGAAATATCAGCGATGACACTGAACACGGTCTATCTCAGGTCAGTGTATCCCAGCATACCTCTGCCTGTCTCACGTTCACTTCCCATCAGATTTACAGCAGATGAATGCATGCTCCTCTGAAGGCCAGGAGAAGATCTGAACACAATCGTCTTTCTTACAGTCAGTACACGTCACTCATTATGAATCACTCTCATTGCTCTCTCTCTGGTTCTGTTTGTGTTGTGATTTGTTACTCACACACTTGCTTGATGTCTGCAGACTTTGAATAAGTGTTAATGAGTAAGTGAATCTAGTGTATATCTGGCTACCTAATAATAGAAAAAGTGTTGAATACAAAAGAATGTGTTGCTGCATGAGGAATTTCACATTTAATGAACTAACAAACTCAAATAGACAAAACAAAATACTGCTTTTTAGGACAATTGCAATAGTTAAGAGAACCAATACAGATGTATGTCACATTCTGTCTGTTTCCTGTGTTTAGTTTAGATTTAGTGTTCTCCCGTCTTCATAATCACTCATTATTTCCATCACCTGTCTGTAGCTCTGTTAATGAGTCTGTTAAGTTTTCTCAACAAGTCACTCACTTATAGTAGCTTCTACTGCTGAATTACTGATTGTTCTCATTTGAACGCTGATATCTTTCTGTAAGCCTGAAAAATATGTATAGAATAAAAAAGTGAAACATGTCTTTAATTAAAAAAAAAAAAACAGGAGCCAATAAAATGTGATTAAAGCCGGGCTCTTGGATTATCTCTGACAAGCTGCACATTTAAAAGAGAGAAAGAAACCCTTATCTGACAGCCGTTTGGACGACGGCCAGCTTTTATCGTGAAGTCTGAAACAATCTTCACCAGAGAGAGACTTCATTAAAAATCACTGATCTTTTTAAAGAATCTTCCTTAATTTGGGTCAGTGTTTTAAATCAAGCTCTCTCACTCCGAGTGATGTCTTAAACCAGCCATTGTTTATTAGAGCACATTAGCATGATCAAATGCAGTGGCATTGCCATGATTAGAGGCCACAATTACCATGACAAAACACTGGCTTTTCTGCTCTCACAATAAAATTTTTTTTTTTTTTCATTTTTTGGTTGGCTGCATTTATGTCAAAAACTGGGAAAACAAAACTCACTAAAAGCTTTAAGCATGCAATAAACTTTTTGCTGTTCCATTATGTGTTAAAGTGCTGAATACTGTTGGTTCTGTATTTAAATGGGTGAAGCTGGACTGTAAAGCTTTTACTATTAATAATTATATGTTGTGTTTCTGTATATTTATTTAAGAACATGAACCAGAGATAATCACCAGACAGATCTATGAAATAAGACACGCAAGTGTGCGCACGCACACACACACACAAACACGCACACACACTCACAGACACTTGCTTGCTCACATGCACACTCACTCTCACACGCAAGTCCTCACTCACTCACTCACTAACGCACTCACTAGCAAGCACTCACTTACATGCACACGCACGCACACACTCATGTGCGCACTCACTCACTCACTAACTCCCTTGCAAGCACTCACTCACTCACACGGATGCACTCACTCACTCACTCACTCTCACTCACACGCATGCACTCACTCACTAGCTCACTCTCATGCATACATGCACACACTTACATGCATGCACACACAGTCACTTGTGCATGCACGCACTCACTCACTCACTCTCACTCACACGCATGCACTCACTCACTAGCTCACTTGCATGCATACATGCACACACTTACATGCATGCACACAGTCACTTGTGCACGCACGCACTCACTCACTCACTCACTCTCACACGCATACATGCACTCACTTGCATGCTCTCAGTCACACACGCACTCACTCACTCTCACTCCCAAGCACTCACTCACTTACTCTCACATGCACTGACTCACACTCACACTCACTCACTCACTCACTCTCACACGCATGCACTCACTCGCACGTATGCACACACACACACACACACTCAATCACTCTCACTTACACACACGCACTCACTCACTCGATCACACACACACATGCACTGACTCGCATGGACTAAATCACTCACTCACTCTCACATGAACGTACGTACACACACTTACACATGCATGCATTTACTCACTCGCACTCACTCACATTCACTCTCTCACTTGCATGCTCTCGCACTCACTATCTCACACATGCACGCATTCACACACTTATTCTCTCACACAAACACACACACACGCACTCACATGCACGAACGCTCTCTCACTCACTTATACTTGCATTCACTCACTCACTCACACACACACACACACACTCATGCACTCACTCACACACACACACTAACTCACTCAATCACTCTCTCACAAGCAGATGCAAGCATTGTCACTCTTGCTCTTACACTCACTCGCTTACTCTCACGCGCACACACACTCATGGACTCACTCACTCTCACGCGCATGCACTCACTCGACTCGCACTTACTCCAACACGAATGCTTGCACGCACTCACACTCTTACACGTTCACTCTCACTCACATTCACTCACTCACTCTCACTTGCATGCACACACTCACTCTCTCACACACATGCATGCACTCACTCAATCTCACTCACTCAAACTCACTCACTAACTCACTCTCGTACGCATTTACTCTCACTCACTAACTCGCACGCACGCACACATGCACTCACTCACATGCACACACACTCACTCACTCTTACTCATACACAGACACACTCACTTTCGCACACACGCACTCACTCACGCACTCACTCGTACGCATACATAGAGTCACTCACTCTCACATGCTGGCACACACACATGCACTCACTCACTCTCACACGCACGCCCACACACACACACACACACATACTCATTCACGCAAGCTCACACTCGCTCTCGCTCACACGCACACACTCACTCACTCTTGATGTCATCATTTCAGTTCATTAGACATATGTCTCCTCATTATCATTTTCAGTCCAGTTTGGTTTAGCTGAATATTTCTTACATTTTTGACTGTTTAATTCCTCCTCAGAAGTAACTGAATTAGACACTCAGATTTATCACTCTACACCAAAGTAAATTCACATGAAGGTCTACAGTGCTTGCAGATGGACAGGATGAGCAGATTTACTAAAGACTGAACATTTACTTCACAACCCACGTCTGTTTAATTAGTAAACTGATTAGTGCTTCAATCAGGAGTTCATTTAACAAATCAAATGCATATTGCCTGATTACATTTATAATTTAATGGCTGTGAAGTCTTTTTCATTTATTTATTCATAAAAATGAACTTAATAACATCAATTTGTATTAAGAATGTCTTAATGACCTCTGAACTGTTCCTTAGTACATTAATGGACATAAACAAATCGCCAAACCGGGAGCCTATAAAGCCAATACTGAAGGGAAAACTTCAATGTGAACAGTAAGTTAATGTTATGGTATGTTCTATATTATTTCTGAATGTAGGGGGAGGGTGCAATGTTGTTGAACATCTCTTTTCCCCTTGTTTATACACTCTCTCAGAAAAAAAAAAGCTGTCATTGGGGCGGTACCTTTTCAAAAGGCACACCTTTGTACCTAAAGTGTACATATTAGTACCTAAAAGGTACAAAATTGTACCTTTTGAAAATGTACTGCCCCAATTGTTATTTTGGCTGAGCCTGCCCCTGGAGTTACTATTCCCTATTTGTCCTTATTGAATTTACAAGCTCTGTTGTGGTTATTTTGTTTGAGATTTCTTACACTTTTCACTTTCAAGTGAAAACAGTATTCTTTCTCTAGAAAGTTGTTGTGTTGATTCTGGGACAGGAGGATTGATCTGATCTGGTTCTCTCTCTTTTTTCTTCAGCTAATTGGATTATTCTTTTTATTTTCTTTACTTTATTACTAGCTCACCAACCCTAGACGGGTAGCATGTAACACATTTAAAAATGTTAGATGAACATCCAACTAAAATGTTTCAGAAGTAAACACTTCATGTTTTTGTGCTAATGTTTTGGGTAACATAACTGAACGAAAGTTGTGTTTCCATTACTGGAAGAATGCTTGTTTGAGAACATTCTTCTCCTGAGTTCTGAGAAAGTTTAGCTGGATCATCATTTCTGTGTAACTGTCTATCAGCACTGTTTGTTTTGATCAATCTATTGAAGATAAAACACTGATGTACCTGCTGACTGCAGCCAGTTCTTCAGACTGATAACTCGTGTTCATTACACTCAGAGATAAGTGTGTGTGTGTGTGTTTATAATGGTCATTGGCAGTGACAGTTTATGCAGGGAAATTCTCCCATCAAAGTGAAAAGAGAAATCAATTATAGTGTGATGTACAGTAAGTTTTGAGGCTACACAGTGGGAGACGGATGGCCCTCGTCCTGTTCCTCCAGTATCTACTGCTTTCTGTTGCGTCAGACCACTGATTCATTACTGAGCAGACAGACAGACAGACAGGTGTCACATTATCTGCTGGAAACAGACTGCGCTGCTGTGAGCGACACTCTGTCAACCGTCAGGAAGTGTGTGTGTGTGTGTGTGTGTTTGTGGTCACAACGTTCAGATTCTATCTGATTTTCTCAGGCGTTTAGATGAACGATAAGAAGTCAGCACTTTTTGTGAATTGAGAGTCTTATCTCCATCAGACGGGAAACACCAGACCCCAAAGCCCTTTTTAAAATATATATACGAAACATTAAAATGGCATGCTGATACTTCATAAATGCTGCTAATCTCATGAGAATTGATTACTATCTTGATCTGATATGCTTTCAACATCCTCGATGGAAAAATGCACAATACTCTGTTTCAGAGCCACAAGGTTAAAAAAAGGAATACATGAAGCACATTTTCATGTTGGATCTCTGACTGATGGACTCAGTGTGTAGCAAGATGCTCCTGCCAACTTTGTTGACATTTACTGCATTTTATGTTTACACTCCATTTATGACTGTACACTTACAACATTACTATACTGGATAACAGTCCCATTTCTGAAAAGCCTACGCTTCATTTGTGAACAATGACAGGTTATAGAGGTTCATCTGTAAACTGGCTTTTGATGAAGCCTGATGAAAGTTTTGAAACTGTTTTAAAGATAATTTATTTTAATGTTCCAATGATTGTTTTCCATGCTGTCAGTACAGTAAATCCCAGTGAGGGTTAAATCATCTACAGTGGTATAATCAGAATGTGTTTTTCTCAGGCTCTGAATCACATCGATCATCACATTTTCACCTCAGCCTCTCGTCTCTATGGGTTGACTTCCTGAAGCTGCTGTGCACTGAAAACACACGCGTGTCTATAAATACAGGTCACAGGAAGCCAGCAGAACTCATATCTTCACATGAGCCAGCGCCCGGCTGAACCATGAGCAGAAGGCAGGCTTTCGCACGGCTCGGGTCCGTCTGTGACGTGTCAGAGCGCTGCAGGCACACCGCTGTGGGCGATATGATGCTTAGTTCAATTCAGTTCAAGTTTATTTGTATGGCGCTTTTCACAATATAAATAATTTTACAGAACAGCTTTTCTAGTTAGAGGAAACTGAAATTATAAGTGTTATGTTAAAGCAGTAGGCTAATCATCATCAGCAGAATTTAGAAGATACACACGTCTGAGATCATTTATTTGAAACATAAAAAACGTAAAATAAATAGTGTATTTGCTTTTTAACTTTGAATACAAGCTTCTCTGCTTTTAGTTTTGTAGCTATTTTTCTAGTCAGCCCCTGACACAATGAGATGCACTATATGTGCAAATTTATCAACGGCACTTCTGTTTTTTTAAATTCAAAATAAGCAAGTGATCTTTCCAGAAATTATGCTTAACAACAGAACAGGTTTATGCAATCATTCCAAAATAGATGAAAACAACTCACACACCTGCATTTGGAGTACTTCTTTGAGCGCCTGTTTAGCTGCTTGCATCACATAATGTGCAGCTGAAGGATGTGTTCATTACGCAAACATTCAGAAGACAGGACCCGCTTTAAAAATGCAAACTTATTTGGATTCATTGCAGATGAGCGACAATTCAATTATATCCAATGTACAATGAGGCTAGAATTTGCTGCCTGTCTTGACTGCTGGACTGGCGTATACTAGGGGATGTTACGGTTATGGAGGCCCCTCGTCAAAGCATGAGGCCTGAGGCAGTCGGCCCTGCTGTAGAGGGAGTAACAGTACATATCTACACTCCTATAAATAAAGGTGCTTCAAAAGAACAGTGGTTCCCAACCTCGTTCCTGGAGGCCCCCCATGTCATGATCTGGTCTCTGAACTTCTGTTAATTCACCACCAGAGTTCATCATCCACAACACAGACTCTCACACTACACAGTACACCCTGGACTACAATTCCCATGCTCCATTGCACCAATCACATTCACGTGAAAACTACCACACACAGCTCCTCTTGCTTAGCCCTCTGGATATTGTTAGCTCATCGAAGCCCCAGGATTATTCTTGTGTCTTGCCCCCTATATCCCTGTTTGCCAGTGTTTAACCCATGCCTGTTATGACCACATCTCTGTCTAATAAAAGCTTGCACATGGATCTGGACGTCTCATGACTCATGAAAGTGAAAGTGAAAGTGAAGTGACATTCAGCCAAGTATGGTGACCCATACTCAGAATTTGTGCTCTGCATTTAACCCATCCGAAATGCACACACACACACTGTGAACACACACCCGGAGCAGTGTTCATCATTTATGCTGCGGCACCCAGGAAGCAGTTGGGGGTTCAGTGCCTTGCTCAAGGGCACCTAAGTCGTGGTATTGAAGGTGGAGAGAGAACTGTTCATGCACTCCCCCCACCCACAATTCCTGCCGGCCCGAGACTAGAACTCACAACCCTTCGATTGGGAGTCCAACCCTCTATCCATTAGGTCACGACTTCCCCAAAAAAATTAAACCCCGTTACACCCTAACACTGAACATTTTACATCTCTCCTTCCCATTTCAGGTCTCAGAGTCTCTACTAATGCTCTGATGATCTGAATCAGGTGTGTTTGATTAAGGACATATGGAAAATCTGTAGTGGGGGGCCTCCAGGAACGTGGTTGGGAACCACTGCCATAGAAGAACCATTTTTAGTTTCCATAAAGAAACATTCATTCAAAGGTTCTTTAAAGAACCATCTCTTTCTTTCCTTTTTATAATCTGAAGAATCTTCTTTTGCCACAAAGAACCTTTACGAAAAGGTTCTTCAGGTGTTAATGGTTCTTAATGGAACCATTTACATGAAAAGGTTATTCTATGGCATCGTGAAGAACCTTTATTTTTAAGAGTGTAGATGCAAATTGTAATCTAAGAGATTCTTTGAACAGATTTTTGGTACAATAAGTAAAATCTCTGTCTAATCTGAATTTAATAGGAGAAAATTATTGGTCACACTCTGTTAGCTTAGATAATTTAGAAGTTTTATCTGGTTTGGTTGAGATATATAGTTGAGTATCATCAGCATAATAATGGAAAGTAATCCCGTATTTTCTAATAATATTACCAAGGGACAACATGTATATTGAAAAAATCAGAGGACCTAGGACATATCTTTGCGGCACTCCATACTTTACTGGCGATTGGTTGAAATGATTCCCAGTTCAAACAGACAAAGCAAAGTGGTAGCGACCGGACAGGTAGGATCTAAACCATCTTAGAGCCTCTCCTTGAATACCTGTATCGTTTTGTAATCTATCTATTATTATGTCATGATCTATAGTGACGCAGCACTAAGATCAAGTAAAACTAGCAATTAAATTCTTCATAGGTATATATTTTTTTTGCAAGGAGGAGCACAGTTGAGCAGACACAACATTTTATATAATTTTAGACATAAACGGAAGATTTGAAATGGGTCTGTAATTTGCCAGTTCACTAGGATCTCTCTAGTTGTTTTTAAAACACTGAAGATGATGGCAGTTTTAGATCTTAAGATTGTTTTCCAGACATTGGTTGAAAATATACCTGAATCCATATTCAGATGAGATCAAAGTCACTGTTTGAGCTGCATACAGAGGGAAGTGTGCTCATGTCCAGTGCTTCCTAAACACCTTCCAGAGATCGGTTTTGCAGTAACATGTGTTGAGAACATGATCAGAGATGTTCAGTGTCACACATGCTCAAATCTGCTGAGCGTTTGAAGTGGAGCAGGGGTGTTTTGCTCCATCTTATCACTCTGAAAGGCTCCTGTAGTATTCAGAGCACCTCCTCTGACTCTGCCCTTCGTTACACATGTTGATGGCTTAAGTGCTTTATCTCACCTCAGTCCAAGACTAAAAGCTTCCAGTGAAATTTTCATATTCTTCATAATGCGGTCCGGCTTCTGGATCAGCCGCAGTGTAGACGGGACTTTACCTGTCACACGACTACATGCGGTTCAGCATTCACACACTTCAGAACTGTATCATGAATAAGTGCTGTGTGTCTGATCTTTCAGAGTCTCTGCTCTCATTAGTTTGTGCAAGTCTGCAGGCCACTGATAATAACCTAAAATTAATCCAGTGTTGCTGATTATACTAAAGCCATTACTCTGAAATGACTTAAACAGGGCATGGTTCTTTAGCTTTTCTAAAGTTGTACTTTTGGGTTTGAGAGCTTCATTTACTCACACGTATATGGAGCCAGAGGAACATGACTTGATCTGTCACAGCTCCAGCACTTTATTTTATGTAGTGTGGAGTCTAATCAGATTTGTTTAAGTGGTTTTTAAACACTGTTGGGTAAAAAGCAAAACACTGAATATTTTCTTCTGACATTCACTGTACATGTCATCCAACCCAATGCCAAGAAAGCAGAGCTCTAGATAAACACTTGTTATATGTTTTAGCAACAGTCTTTCACTCCTAATTCATCACATATGCATGTTTGGTCAGGCTGAGTGCTTTTATTGAGCAGCCTTTGGCACAACACAGATGCAAAAGGCATGGGCAATCATCATTAAATAATATACTGAGGTATAATACTGCTGTTATGATGTATGTTGTAGTATAATTTTTAATTTTAACATGTATTTTACATTACATAACTTGTAGCACTTAACCAGATCCCTACTCCTAAACCTAACTATCTGTCAATATGAAACATTACATTTGTAATATTTCACCTTCCTATGAAGTGCTGCTCTTTTGCTCCCTCAACAAGCTTTTTGGAAACGTATTTTTTTATTTGTTAAACTGGTATTTTTGGTCACACTTTAGTTTGCAGACCAATTCTCACTGTTAACTATTAACTCTGACTTTTGCCTCATTAAACTCCTAATATGCTGCTTAATAATTGCTAGTAAGGCAGTTGTTAGGTTTAGGTATGGGGTTTAAGGATTAAGGGATAAAACAACGTGATCATGCAAAATAAGACATTAATATGTGCTTTATAAGTATTAATAAACAGTCAATATGCTAGTAATATGCAAGTGGTTTAGTAGTGAGAATACATCTCTAAACTTGTGCTTCTTTTTGTATCAAAACAATCTATGTGGGCTAATAGTACAATTAAGTTTATATATGTAAAAATAGCTTTTCTTTAATGTTGGTCGCCATACGAATGTAATCCCCCTAAAAAAAGAAAGAAGGGTTTAGATCATTAGAACAACTCAAGGGTCAATAAAGGATGACATCATTTTCATGTTTGGTAGAATATTTGAGATTAGATGCTGCTTATAAATGAGCAGACAGTTTTAGATGAATGTGATTTGTTCCTCTGAGATGTTATTCTGAGTTTAATAAAGCGGCACACATCTCAGGCGAGGCTGTAAGCTGTGGCGGATTCGCTGGGTTTGCTGAGCTGCACATCAGCGGTGCGTCTGATGACTGAAATCGCCTGAAAGACTCGGCTAATGTTCCAGCTCTTCTGGAGGCCATATCTCTGTCTCGCAGAGAGCAGATGTAATCACATGTCGGCTTATTTTAAGATATTGGTTTGGCTGTGCAAATGACAAGGGTTTATACCTATGCAGCGGTCGCTTAGCAACCGTCAGAAAGGTAATTTTCAACTAGCTAGGTTTTATTTTTTTCCTCTCTCTTTAATTTAATACAACCAGAGCAATGCTTCTTTTGGAGTCATTTCGGATTACCGGCAAAGCCTGTGACTTAGGCATGGAGAAATAACACCAAATGATGACATGATTATTAAAATAATCATAGTTATTGTGCTGATAATAATTAGATTGTGTAACGTATGTGAACAGTGTGTGTCTGATTATCCTGATATGTGAGGATTGTAGGAAACTGGATCAACGCTGGATCAAAAACTGCTTGTTTGCCTACATCCCGTAACATCTCAGAGCAGGTCTTTGAGAAACCCGGCCTTGAATTTGGTTAAGTGCTGAATATCATGTATTTGGGATTTCTTAACTATGAGGTAAGCCAGTGGGGTCTCTTTTTTTCTCCGTAAAGCATGCTCGATCAGAACCTGCCGGTGAAACGCCATAAAACACACACATTCATCATACCTGACGCAAGGACGCCTGATATAATGAGAATTAGCATTTGAAATGGAGACTTTATGTTTGCAGGCTAAAATACAAGCAAAGTGCAAAATCAAGTGCTACTTGCTGATAAGTGTCTCATCCTGAGATTAAGAGTACAATTTCCTCATGAATATATCAACATTTTATGAGCTAAATCAGGCTACAGCAATCTCCTCTGCATAAATAATGTGTGAGCTTAATAATACTGCCTAGCAGGAGGCTGCTCTCAACATGTCACACGGTGTGTGTGTGTGTGTGTGTGTGTGTGTGTGCGTTTGTGTGTGTGTGAATGTGTGTGTGTGTGTGTGTGTGTGTGTGTGCAAATAAATACACACTGATGGTCTGATCAATACTGGATGTCAAGCCTTTCCCTGAATTACTCTTTATATTACCTTATCAACTGCTGGTTTTATGGAGATGAGGCAATATGCCAACAATTGGATCAAGGTTCCTGTAAACCCTTCACAGCAGGCCTGATGCACTCACTCCTCATATAGGGTGCATATATTTACTGTTCTCAAGGGAACCACCGAACAACAGCGAGAGAATGAGCTTCATACCTGCAGATAACTGTGCTTGCAGCATTTGAAAGAGTGTTTGTGTTTGTGATCTCTCAGTGGTCTTCGAACAAGTCCTGTTCAAGGTTATTGAAGATATTTTGTGAGATGGAAATGCTCTGTGGGTCTAAAAGCTTGTTTTCTATTTGAATCTGCTGGAGCAGAAACACTCGCAGGCCATCAGTCCACGGCTTCTATGCGGATATTTGCATAAATTATCGATTGCGAGAATAGTGAAGGTGTTTGGAGATCACACCATGAGAATAAACAAGAGTTCAAGAGGATCAAAACATGAAAAATAAACACTGGATAGTGCTGATGTAACCATTACTGCTCGTTTCCTATAGACCGATAAATCTCACTCAGACTTCCTCACTATAATATTATAAAGAGAAGCAGTGAGTAAAGTCACAGTCAGTGAATCCATAAACCCTGAGGAGGACCAGCATCTCTCCTGTGGATGGAGAACCTACAGTGTATAAGTCTTCAGTTTAGTGTGTGTTTGAGCACCAGACACAAACCATTCCTCAAAATCATCTGTGTCGTCGAGTAGAGCTGTGTCGCTACTTTCCTTTTGTTTTGGACAATTAAGCAATGCCCTAGCAATCACACAGGGCACCCTAGCAACTATAAAGCAAGTCCCCTGGCAACAGTGAACACTGAAGAACATGTAGAACTGTACTTATCTCATTGTTATTGGTACATTTGTTCAGGTTAACACAGATAATCATAATAACATTGCATGTGTGATATGGCTCATGCATTAAACACATTCAGCATGATTGGAATTTGTCCCGTTACAGACTGGTATATGACCTCCTTCATCATCTTTATTTATTCTTGTCAGGGATAAAATGATAGCATTTCTCAGTGAGAAGCTTCTAGGATTATGATCACTAAATGTGATGCATTAAAAACCATCAGTGATTTTATAGCTGGCGTCTCACTGGTACAGGACATCATCAAGAAAAGATCAACAACAAAGAGTCATTTTGGCTATGAAACACACACACACACACACACACACACACACACGCCTCAGTATATTCCCTGCTTTAGTTCTTGGTTTATTCATCCTATTACTCCGACAGGATTTGAAAAGGATATTTTACATTTTAAAATGCAAATGGGTGAAACTGGTCTTTCAGTAACAAATTACCTTTCCTTGGATTCACTTCATAATGAAAAGCTATTTATTAAGGAAATATTAATCACTGGCCAGGTGAGAAGGCGCAAAAGCCATTATTTCTCCACTTACGGTGAGGCTCTTTCATGGACTCAGTGGGAGTTTAATGAGAAGAGCTGCTGAGGATCGGAGAGAAGCTCAAGGCGTTGAAAGACGGGATCACAGGGTGTTTCTTTTCTCACTTCCTCCAGCTCTGCTCGACCTTCCACAATGGCCCTGACGACAGAGAGACCAGAAAGGGCTTTTAGCTCAACACGGCATCAGGAGCGAGAGAGACAGAGCAATGAAAGTCCCGTCACCTTGAGAAGTCACGGGTTCGTCACAGAGCCACACGACTCATGCTAATAACTGAACTAAAAGCAGCCGTTCAGTAAGAGTCAGCGACTTGAGGGACACATCCCAGTCCCCAGCAGGAGATCGGCTCGGGTCTGAGACAGAAGAAAAGGACCAGCTCCTTCAGCTGCTTTAAACACACTTGGCCTTATTTAAGCAGGGACAGACACACACAGCTTCAGCTTAACCCTGCATCCAAAAAACTGTTATTCTCTGGCATCACTGGGAAGAACTTTTAAGCACCTTTATTTTTAAGAATGTACTGATTGAAATCCAATTTATTTGTTATTTGTTATAACAATTAATATGATTTATTTTTTTCATCATTTTCATGACTCATGAACACTTGAAGGAATATGGAAAATCTTAGATTCAGTGGTTGGAAATACTGTTATTGTGAGGAGAGAAGCTGATCTGAACAGCAATGTGTAAGTTGTGACATCACATGCGTTTCTGATATAAACTCTATAACTAGAATTCATTCATTCATACATTTTCTCATGAATGCATTTGCATCTTTTTAATAAAATAAATCATGGAATATGATTGTACATGTGTGTTCAAGCTACACGATGTTCACTTTAACATTACTTTCAGCCACGCTGAGCGTTCATCATAACCTCTGACTGTGATCTAGTGTGGACTTATTAAGAAACCAAAACTAGATCCTAGTGAACTGGAAAATTATAGGCCTATTTCAAATCTTCCATTTAGGTCTAACATTTTAGAAAAAGTTGTGTCTGCTCAATTGAGCTCCTTCCTGCAAAATAATATCTGTATGAAGAATTTCAGGATTCAGGCCCCACCATAGCACAGAAACTGCACTTGTTAAAATTACAAATGACCTGCTCCTTGCGTCAGATCAAGGCTGCATCTCATTTCTAGTCTTATTTGATCTTAGTGCTGCGTTTGACACCATAGATCATGACATACTCATAGATCGATTACAAAACTATACAGGTATTCAAGGGCAGGCTCTAAGATGGTTTAGATCCTACCTGTCCGATCGCTACCATTTTGTTTATTTAAATGGGGAGTCATTTATCATCAGTAAAATATGGAGTGCCACAAGGATCCGTCCTAGGTCCCCTTCTATTTTCAGTATACATGTTGCCCCTTGGTAATATTATTAGAAAATACAGAATTAGCTTCCACTGTTATGCTGATAATACTCGCTATATATTTCAACGAGACCAGATGAAACTTCCCAATTATCTAAACTTTTAACAGTGTGTGTTAAAAAATGTAAAAGATTGGATGACAAATAATTTTCTCCAATTAAATACGGATAAGACAGAGATACTAATTATTGGACCAAAAAACACTACACAGAATCTTGTAGATTACAATCTGCAACTAGACGGATGTACTGTTACTTCCTCTACAGTCAGAAATCTGGGTGTTATATTAGACAGCAATTTGTCTTTTGAAAAATCATATTTCGCCAATGTTACAAAAACTGCATTCTTCCATCTTAGAAACATTGCCAAGCTACGAAACATGTTATCTGTTTCTGATGCAGAAAAAGCTATTCATGCATTCATGACCTCTAGACTGGACTATTGTAATGCACTTCTAGGTGGTTGTCCTGCTTCGTCAATAAACAAGCTACAGGTAGTCCAAAATGCAGCAGCTAAGAGTCCTTACCAGGTCAAGAAAATATGATCATATTACCCCCAATTTTACAGTCTCTGCACTGGCTACCTATTAAGTTCCGTATCCGTTACAAATTATCATTACTTTACCTATAAGGCCCTAAATGGTTTAGCTCCTGCGTAGCTAACTAGCCTCTACCACGCTACAACCATCACGCTCCCTAAGGTCACAAAACGCTGGACTTTTGGTAGTTCCTAGGATAGCAAAGTCCACTAAGGAGGTAGAGCTTTTTCACATTTGGCTCCCAAACTCTGGAATAGCCTTCCTGATAATGTTCGGGGTTCAGACACACTCTCTCTGTTTAAATCTAGATTAAAAACACATCTCTTTCGCCAAGCATTCGAATAATGTATCTCTTAAATTGTGAGTGTAGTTGCATCTGATCAAATGCACATTCTTATTCTTTAGCTTGGGTTAAACTAATTTACTTTGTTGGATCAGCAGCTATGCTAATGATGTCTCTATTGTTTCTGTGTTTCTGCTGGATTTCATCCCGTGGTAACTAGGATTTACACAAGCTCCAGTCTGGATCCAGAACACCTGAGAAGAGATGATGCTGACCCTCAGAGGACCTCAGATGATGCTAACCCTGAATCAACAACAGAACTAACAATTATTGCTACAATGTGTGACTGCATCATATAATAATTGCTGTTAATAATGTTCATCGTCTGGCTGACTACGTCTTGTAATTAATTTTATTTAATTTTTCATATGCACACAAAACTGACAGTCACCACTTATAAGCTACTACTAAATATTGTAGAAACTTAATTTTCTGTAAAGTTGCTTGTAACGATTTGTATTGTAAAAAGCTATAAAAATAAACTTGAATTGAATTGATTGACTTAGGCAGAAATATATTGTTAGTTACATTGTAGAAGATTTTTTAGGGGTAGATATACACAATTTACTGGGGTGTGAAAGAAAAGTAATGTACTTAGTGTAACTAATTACTGTTGTCGGAAGTAGTAACTAATGTAACAATATTACTATTAAAAGAAGTGACGAGTAATGTAGTAATAAATTATGTTTTGAGTAACAAGCCCAACACTGCTCAAGAGTGTTGTCTAATGGAGAAGCTCTTTCAGCCAATGTCAAACTTAGATCGATAAAGGCCACATGTTGTCCGGTTTGTCTCCATCACTTAACCGTACAGGTGTATCACTGAGACTCTTTACAAAATTTTAACAAATAAATAAATAAATCTCTTTTGGCTGTCATT
>NW_020525678.1:0-60239 GCF_003368295.1 Carassius auratus | reverse complement strand
AATGATAAAGCATCTCTTCTGTTTCAGACACTAAATGTTTATATATACAGCTGTCACAGTGGAGGAGAATTCATCTTCATCATATTTCTTAATGGTCTTTTAATGGTCCTCCACATAGATCCTCAAAGCAACCACACTGTAAAAACATTCCCATTATCCATTTCTTCCTTGCACAAGCACGCAACATTTTCAAATTTACATTAACACAAGTGCATCACCACAAATAACCAGAACTGGTTTGAAGAATTTGGGTCTCAAAAAGCCAAACATTCTGTTTGTTCCTTAACCCCTCCTTTCTCCCCTGTGTTTAAGAGGACCATGCAGCTCAGTAACCTCTAAGCTTTTGTAAACTTTGCTTGCATGTAAATAAATATATTTTTTTTTTCTCCTCCGACAATGAAGTCACAAACTGCCTCCACACATCACTGGTCGAAAAAGGTCCTCCAGTTATTGATTGGGGGGGGGGGTCTACAAGGTTGCGGCATTGGAATAGGGTCATGCCTTTATTTAGTTTGCTAAAATCTGTCGTCCCACAGTAGAAACAGCTTGATCGGGGCAAAACCACGCTTTTCATCAATGTCCTGAGGCTTGACCCTAGGCTAGACCTACCGGTAGCCCAGCAATAGTAGCCCAGCAATGGACCGAACTGTAATTGACTGTGACATCAATTACAGATAATCTTCATCACTTTTGGAGAGTGGGCTTGTCAAAGCTCTAATTAAGTCCTCAGTTCCCCCTATATGTGCAGACAGGATAAACAACGCATTATAGTGCAAATGATAGACCATCATCATTCTATTTTTGAGGGGAGCTAACTCTTAACCTAGCGTTACACTTGTGGGTCTGGCCAGACAGTAAGGCTGCTTCATTTGAATGAGTGTCCCTTAACGTCTGTGTATGTGACTGTACATGGTAAGGACTGAATTATAAATAATTTACATGGTCATTTTTTTTTATTGAATGTTTTTGTCACTTTAGTAAACTTTTTATTTTTATTTCTGTTGGTCAACTGAATTATTCTGTGTTTAATAGTTTCAGAAAATAGATCAGATTTGTGTGTTTGTGTGTGTATATAGCTTTGGGTTGAGAATGAAGAAAACTGTTTTTTTATGTTAAAAATAATATTATGCAATGTATATTCTGTTGGCTTATGCAATAATGTTTTAATTTCAACCACATTTTTTAAAGAATATTTCAAATATTATTTCAAATTTATTGCAGATATCTGTCTTAGGATAGTGGGTGTAATAGGAATACATTAATGTGACTTTGTGGGGGAAATTACATCATAACAATCTATTTAAGTGAAACCTTAACTCTCCCTTTTTCGGGGACTGTTCTCACGTTATTGTCCCCATTGACTGTGTGAACCTGGTAACCTGAAACCTTTGTCAAAGTAAGCAAGACTATCACTGATCGTGGTTCTTGTTCACAGGTAGTTTTGGAAATAGTTTTCTTTAATGCAGAGCCTTAACTCCAATATGCAGGAAGCGAGGAGCACCTTTTTTTTTATTTAATTTTTTATTAACTTTCATCACCTTTTTTGCCCTCTTGGTTTCTCATTTAATGCAGACATAATCTCAGTTGAACAGAATATTTTTTTTTTTTTTTTTTTTTACTCCTGTTTCAGTTTGAATCTAATGGCCTCCCTGTTTTGGACAAGGATGTGTATATGGCCTATGTCAGATCAAAAGTGTCCAGCCAAATTGTCAAGACTTACCTTTTGGGAAACTTTGAGCCAGAAGGCAGAGAAGCATACAAAATGAAAATATCTCCATCTCTTAGCCTTATAAATATTCAGAATTCAGTTTAATTTAAAACTGGGTTAACAATAGTATTATTGTAGATCTGCATTTATTCTACTGTTTTACAGTATTTGTACATGTTCCTTTTGATATAAGTAAATATGGATATTTACAGTTTACATATTTACAGGGATACAAGGGATGCAGTTCTATTAAGCCAAAACATAACCTCTCAAAATACTTATGAAACATCATACTGTAGGTACGTTTTATTCCGGTTTGACAAGATTGTTTTTTTTTTGTTTTTTATTTGTTTTTTGCTGTAATGTGCAGACCTGAGCTATTTTCTTGAAATATGAATTGATGTGTTTGAATCATGACTGTTTTCTTTTAAAGGCTATTTACACATTTGTTGTGAAAGCAGTTGCCAAGGGAGTCACAATGCCACAGTGTCCCAAATGTACTCATAGACTGAGCAAGTGACAGCACTGGTGCACCCATGAAGCCATTGGGCCCTCAGGTGCCCCCACCCCACCGCCACAAGCCCGGACATGTCAGGACCTGGTTTTTAAAAATAACTCCTGCTTGTTAATAAAGCAAACCTGTCCCCAACCACTACACCAAAAACACACACCGTTCTCCCTTGCCAATAATTGTCATCCTGCTTGTCACACACCTTCATTTTCCTGTTTTTTAATGTTAGCATGTCATACAAGTTGGCAGACTGATGATTTTTGTTTAGCCAGAAAGACTTTGAAAAGGTGCAGCAGTAATGTCTCAAAGGAGGCGGACTTGATAATAAACTTGAAACGCAACAAGGAACTGCTTGGCCATGCACAGCTTGCTTGGAGATGCAACTTCATTGTTCGCCAATCATTTAATTGCTTATTGGCCTTCATAGCTCCATTGCGGGGAAACCCACTAATTTGGAGTGAGAGGCAGTCGGTGGTAATTGCAGCCACTGTAGCCATAGATGTGTCATTTTGAGGTGTCCACCTCACCTGAGCTGCTCGTTTTTCTCCCGCCCTACTCTTTGAGGAAGTGATCATCAATCTACAACTTCCAGGTCTAAAAGAAACATCAATTGGTATCAATTCCAAGTAAAATGGGAATGCATGCATATTTTAGACCGTGCTTGGAATAATGAGCACTTTATTTCCATTGCCCGTTGCTCCGGGTGATGGAATTAGCTTGTAGCAAGCAGAGCGGAAATCACTCTCGGCTTTATGAATGACATCCCAGAGGTGGGAACGGATTAGTCTTCTCCCTCTCTCCCTCTATCTATGTGTCTGTCTCTCTCTCATTGCCTCTCTTCTCACTACAGCACCAGGTGGCTTTTTTTCCGGGCACAAAAGGTGTTTCGCTTAATCCCATTATGTTAATGCTAAATCTCACCAAAATCAAAATTACCCCCCACTACAACTAACCATCATATCTCTCTGCTTCTTCTAACCTCAGTTCACTTTTTGTCCACTTCTTTTTCCGAAAGACTGGAAAGGTGGTTTCACCTGAAAAGAGGGAGAGATCTGCAGGGCAGCTGCTGTTTAGTCGTTGTTACCGCTGACTCACATTAATTGCCAATCCTGATCCAATTTCGGCATGCTGGTGGTCCACTTATTCCCTTGTGGAATAATGTGTCTGCTGGAAAAAATCCCTCTGCTCCAAAACAAGTCTAATCCTAGATGGAGACCTCAAGTCAATCTTGTTCTCCAAAAGGGGGGAAAACAACACAAACCCATACATCTGGTCCTGCCCCAGATCTCTCTTTCTCTCCTTTTCTTTGGCCTCTAGGGATGGCTTTTAAGTCCCCCATCTTCTCCAAAGAATAGAGTAGGGATCATGCAACATGACCTACCAGAACCTTGATATCACAATATTGCCACCCTTGGGCATTAGGACATAGGTGCAGATTAAGATTTTGCATAACAAGATTACACGCTGACTGAATAATATCAAGGGACGATCCATATGTGGCAAGCTGGCTCTCTGTCGCCGGCTCATTGGCGGGTGGTACAGCTTGTGGAGAGAGGTGCCTGGGAGAGCTGCTGGGAATTAAATGGGATTCAGATTGTAAAAGAGTTGGCCATTTGCAGTCATAGCTATCAGCGTCTGGATCTTTCCTAGTTCCACATTTAAATGTGAGAGGTTAGATCAGCTGTCCTTTGCATGATCACTACAATGACCCGCAATGATGCTCAAGTCTCCTGGGACTTTCTACACTGATTTGTATCTTTTGACCGCAGATGACAAAGAACACTTGCTGGGCGATGTCTTCCCATTCTCAGTGAGCAGTCAAAGCAAGTGAGATGTTGTGATTCTACGACCTGCTTATGTTTGTCAAATCAAAATTCTTACCCTAAATTCCTTATTGTAGAAAAGTCCAAGTGGTCAAGAAAGCTGGTATAAGTTTCCTTTTGTCCACAGAATACCTCGGATGCCATAGTTTCAACAGTGACGGCCCCTGCTGAGAAACCCCTCTATCCCAGGAGCTGCTTTTCTCTCGAGTATCTCACCATTCATGGCTCCACATTCCCACATCTTCAAAGCAGCATTCCTAGAAAATCCCTCACATAAAAAAAAGATAACTGTCCTCATGAGCTGATGATCCAGGGGTGTCGAGTAGTAGTTCCTGTCCCACTGTGTGATGTGGGAAATGGACATGTCTGTCGCCTCAATAGGACCAATAAGCACAAGGCCACAACACCACCCCGCTGCTCTCCTAAATGGCTCCATGAATCCTTGTCCGCTGTTCTGGGCATTCAAGCACTAAAGGAAACTTGGGGAAACTGGAAATACTTCAAGCCAGGGGGTCCCAAATAGAAAAACATACCTGCTAGTATTAAACAATACTTTCCACACAGTGTAGAAAACACAGACCACACTACGAATGAAGCCATGTGCATTGTGGTGATGTGTCAAAATATTGGACAAAAGGAAACTACTGTTAAAAAAAACTGTTAACTCGTATTGGATTTATTACTATTTAATAACAAACTCCCAAGTACAGTTCAAGGCAGTTTAAATAAGCTATATCTACACCGTGTCTAGTGTCCGGAGTTACTTTCATATTGGCCATTGGTAGGAATACATGATATATTAGTTATATTGGTTATCAGCTGATATTGAATATATTTGTGCTTTCTCCTTTTGGCTTTTACATTTACCTTTGCCATAACCTTCAGGTAGAGTTATTCTTTAAAAATGAATATAAATTGTCATACTGTGCATTTTCATAAGGTTGCGATATAACTCACTTGGAGCATTTGAAGCAGTGCTTTTTAGTGTTTTATTTAGAAATTATTTAGAATATTATCGAGGCCATTTATCGATTATCTGCCATGATATGATAATACTTGTTAGCATCAGGCAGAATTTAAAATGAGTGCATTACTAGTGCATTAACTATTAAACACATGCTGTTTAATCTTATATATATATATATATATATATATATATATATATATACATACACACACACACACACACACACACACACACACCAATCTGGTCCCAGTGGTGGAAAAGTTATATATATTATCGCATTGCAGTCATTTTGCATTCATTATTCATTGCTCTAAAAAGATTTCTCAGCCTGCTAAATGAAAACACATCCGTTATCAGTATTAATAACAGCACCCCTAGTATGATTGTAGTGAAGTGTACAATCACAGAATATGTGACACCTGCCTACCCAGTATCAAAGCTGCCTAAAGCTTATGCAAATATAGCAAGATAGTTCTGTAGCTCAATCAATGAGGCCCCACCAGTCAGACTTCCCAGGAGGTTTGTGTCACTGATGGCAATCACTGCCACACAAGCATACAACATTACAGACTCAAATTAGCAAAGCGCAGGAGAGAGAAAAGGGATTACAGAGATCCACAGTCCCACTGGCCCAACTTACAAATTAGATATGATAATCACAATTGGATTTGATGATCAGGATTTTGATAGTGCTTATGACTTCTTTCTTTGCCTTTTTTTTGTATTATTAAATTTAAGTTGGAAGCACTTGATGTCTTCTGGCTGCTTGACTTCAATTGGCGTCAATGCTTTTGCTTTACTCTATCCGTATTTTTACCGGTAGATTCTCAGTGTTTTATATGCATATCAGCATTTTTGGTGATTCTCTTGCAAAAAAATATCTTTCAGTGACACTTTATGTACACATCTGTCCAAAACAATATGTAGTTTTCATTAACTACCGTCAGTTTAAGTGGTTGTAAGATCTTGGTTTGATTTGTGTTGTTTTTGATTAATTTTTGTATATGTCATTCCATTTAGCTAATGTTTTCTTCCCACCACTGACAGAGTAAAAGATCAAATGTAAGTTGAAACAATAGAATTTCTTATTTAACCCTTTATTTTCCCCTCAGTTCTTTTTTTCTTACTCCTAAGGCCTGTTAGATGACCCCATTGAACAACAACTAGGGCTTTCCAATTGCATAAAAAAAACAGCTGGCATTCAAATTGGATTCCCGGTCTAATTTCCTCTGAGGTATCTCTCATGTCTGTCCCATCTGTCAACAGGTGAGAACCAGAGCTGAAGCCGAAATGCTCTGGTGGCTGCTTGCACAAACAGCTAATTCAATAAGGTGATGTCCGTGTCAGTCAGTGCTTATCTACTGAATTCACACAAAGTGTCTGGGAGTTTGAACAGTGCTGGTTTCGAGCAAGGTGGAAAGCTGACACCCACCTTTCCAATCCCTTAAGACAACAGTGAGTACATCACCTGCTGTAGTCGTGACCTGACAAAGATTTAATTGCATCATGCTGAAGGAGAATTAAGTAAATAAACTGAATCAATTCTATTTATATCTATATCATTAATCAGTCAAACATTCCTTGCGCTGATTCATGAGGTGTAAAATTACGGATTGCAGCATTCATTACTCGCAGCTTCTCAGCTCCTTACTGTTAAAGCAGTCGGGAGTTTATTCCCAGTTAAGAGTAATGAGAGCGAGTAGAACGAAAGCCTCTCATCAAAAGAAAAGGATAGGAACACAATTGTTTTGATGACTGATCTGTGGCCCAGACTGTCATCATTACCCCCCATGAGAGGGACTCCCACCCCCTAAAACAATCCACTCTGGGCTAATGGCTTTTACGCATTTCATTTGTAAGACACTATAGAAAGTTTGCTACAATAGGCTCCATCTTGAGAGGGCCCATCTGGGTGCCTCTTAGATCCTTTGAACAGCACGGAGGGTCGCTGACCTAGAAAGCCATCAATAAAAGACAATCCTTGAGTGGACAAATTGAAGAGCGGTGGAATCTCTTGTCTTTGCCTTACTCAGCTTGGACTTTATGGGTGAGGATGATGATATTTGGCCACTGTACTGTTTGTTAGGCAACTTTGCTTGTTACATGGCCGTCAGGGGGTCAAGTTGTTTCTGAGGTGAATTGTACAGTGGCTCCTTGGCTAGAGATTTGGAACAGACTGTGACCTCAAAAGTGATGAAGTAAAATTATAATGTTTTATTAAGTGGTTTTCCAAACAGTTTTCTAAACAGTTAAATTATCTGGCTTGTTCCACACAAGTTGAAGGAATAGTTGAAGAAAAAAACAGTAGAAGGAAATGCTGGACCACATTATTGACCTCAGCAAAACACCCAACGATGTCATACCGCCAGTCCAGATAACAGGTTTTAACCACCGTCTGTAAGTGATCAAATGAATGCAATGAAAAGACACGAAAAACCACACATCTGAGCCCATTTACAGTCTTTCAGTCAAACGTACAATATACATTGTAATTTAAGCTATTGGCCCATGGGAGGGGAGCTAATTGTTCACTTTTTTTCTTTCTTTTTTTGTGGTCAATAATCAGAAAAGGTCAGTGGTGGAGCTGTCACTGCCTTTCACGATGCCAGACAGGCAACAGATGTTAATTCGAACCATTACTGTTCTATCGCTCAGCAAGATGAGTTCATGACAAACAGCAGAGCTCTCTCCCATGCCGAGAGAGAGACAATCCAACAGACTATAATTACCTTCAGTGCCATGAGACTGATGGAGACAAGCCCTGCAAAAAAGGACCATCACCTACCTTAGATATAATATTTTACTACCTAGTAATTTATCCATCATTTCTAAAAGCACTTGGGTCCTATTGTTGTCAGAGCAGGGGAATGAAGGCACTGGCGAGGACTTCAATCTCTGAAATTACACCGTTTTGGAGACAAAGGCGGGATGGAGGGAGAAACAGGAAAGCCATGCTTTTGGGTGGCACTTTTATCACTGAGTGGCAGATAGTTGAACAATCAGCAAGTCTGGGGGCAAAGTGATGTTGAGGCTGATGGTGCCTTTTGTTTTTAGGCTAAATCGAAATGGTTTTGGGGTGGAAATGAAAAGAGACATTCATAGCGTATCAAAATATAATTTTACTGTAACTGATTCTGTTATTTTGAAAGGCATAGTCTGGGGTGGGGGGTGGTGGAGCACATGTTCTTGTGAAACTGATCATATTTCATTCTGAAATACGTGTGAGAGCATTTCCAATCTGAAAATATATAACCCTGTGACTTAGAATATTATGGATGTTGACCATTTATCGATTTTCGGCCATGATATAATAATACTTGTTAGCATCAGGCAGAATTTAAAATCAGTGCATTACTAGTCAGGACAAGATATGTACCATAATGTAAAATAACTCAAACTAATTCGTTATTTGGTGTGTTATGTGTCATGTGGCTTAAGTATTCTGTAACTTGATTCTAGCGGACTTTTATGTAATTTTTTGCAAATGTAAGCTGAAATGTGACATTTGTTTTGTGTATCTATTGGAGTACTTTCATATGTTTAGGACTCGTTTGGGTGAGTTAATTTACCCATTAGCAAAGAGCTTCAGTTTATGTGTGTTTATTCACTATCCAGCTACAGCTCAAGTAGGTCCATTTTCGACTATGATTGGATTATTAAAAAATTCTTATACTGGATGTTTCTTCATTTCCAGTGATAATGTCTTTGTCTATAACTTTTTTGTCGTTTTTTCATATATCAACATTGTTCTTCCTTGGAATCCGCTCCTTCACCTTTCCCTAAACCTTTCAGTCCAGATTTGGCCTCTGGAGCGAAACTACCAAGCCATGCTGAGTCAGTGTAATAAAAAAGCCACCAGCTAAATCAGTGAATCCCAGTAAAGAGGAAGTCCATCTTCTGCTTGTCATTACAGCTCGGTGATGTTGCTGGTTTTAAAGACCTCCCTGAGCATTCACCACAGCCAGGGGGTCATACAAACAGGAACAGAGGCACCCAGGCCGCTTCAGTTCAGCCGACAGATGGGAGGCCATTGTAAATATTTTGATTGATGGAAGGTGGGGTCAAGGCGTAAACCTTATGTTTTCCATATAAATGGGTAGGGCGGGAATCCAAAGCAGGATGTTGGCTTGTTTTTGATAGGCCTCCCATTCCTATGCATGGCAGAATGCAGAGACACTGAAGGTTAGGGAAGGTTTCCATGGATCTAAAGGTGCTTAAGAATGTTGCGGAAATATTTTGTGTATCTGACCTTGTTTTAGTGTAAAGTTCCTGCTGGTCTTATAGGAATATCCAATAGTGAAGGTGTCTTTGAGATAGATTTGATCATAAAGTACAAGAGTTTGTAAAGTGACCCTACGGGTAATTGTTGTTGGGGTTTTTTCACCCCTTGATAGATTGATCTGACCCAAGGGATTGCCTGTTTTGTCAAATTAGACCTGACCAATATGATTTTTGCCTTGAGGATGTGACTTTTTTTTTTCTCCCTTTCTTAAGAGGCGTTAACAAGTGAAAGAGTCCAAAGCAACAGGTGAATTCAGCCCCACACATACACTCACACCTTCCTCTCCTTCCCAAACAGAAAAACACTCCTAACCAGCAAACTGTAACAGTGACCAGCCCAGGGATCCAAATCAGCCTTTAACCACACATTACCTTTAATGATGTCACAAAGGAATGCCCCATGGTCCTACCCTCTGATTGGCCCCCAGCTCCTCACAGGTCTAATCAGGAAGTGTTGGTGTTAAGAAGTGGCTTTGCTAATTTAAAGTGTTATCTGCGAGACAATGGCCTGTTTTGTTATTGCATTAGAAAGGTGATTTGTCCCAGGGGGTCTGACACATCTTCTCACACACATGTGCTCTGTTAAGGGGCCAAGAGACATGGAACAGGCAACATGTTACAAAGTATAGGCTGAATCAGATTTGATTTTTGAGAAATGATTTGCAAAAACCCTTTTAAAAGTGATAAAAGGGTCCTTTAATGATAAATGATTATAATTTTATCTAATGATAGAGATTTGATATTTTTTTATTATTAAATGTTATGTTTGCAGTCCTGGATGTTGATTGGTCAATACAGTGTTCTGACTGAAAATTATAATAATAGTAATTGTATAATAGTAATAACTGCTACTACTACTATTATTATTATTATTATTTAATGTGTACATTTGTATGCTCATTTTTTGTCCTGAGAAGGTTTGTTTGTGTATTTGTTTATTTATTTAAAAAAAAATGTGTCTTATGTAAGTTGGTTGGAATTAATTAATGAGTTAATTAATTAAATGTTTTTTTTTTTTTTTTTTGTAGTTGTTTCCAAATGGCTCTTCTTTTGTAAAGTTGCAGAAATAATTAATTAATTTATTTCTTAAACATTTGTCTTATGTAGGTTGCACAATAAATAAATAAACATTTTTAAAACATTTAGTTTCCAAAAAAACTTTTCATGTGTAGTAATGCTGAATAAATGAATCAATCAATTTTTTTGTTTGTTTTCCAAAGTGTTGGCTCTGTGTAAGAGTGCAGAATGTATTTATTTATTTATTTATTTAAATGTTTTAACCTTATTCTAATATACTTAAGGATCTGTTATATTGTGAAAAGGGTTTGCAAGGAAGCCAAAATTGAACACAGTCCTCTATGCCATTCTTCTGAACATAAATTTCATAGTTTACAGTAAATCTGTTTAGCAAGTACTGAGTGCTCGCTGTTGTAGATCAGTGTGGCTGATAACGGATGATGGATATGAAATGATGTCTGATGGCGCTGGAGTTGTTAGCACATTCAATTCACATTAAGATTAATTGACCGCAGAGGAAACAGCCGCTTGGAGTCAAACAGACATGCATACGCACAAACGGCCCCTCATAAACATGATTGAAAGCTCTGTACACACATCCATCCACATGCTTGCCTGAATTGCACATAATGACTCCAGGACACACACATAGCATAACACACACACACACACACACATAACCACATAGTCAATTGAGTGTGAGAATGACGATGAAACAATCTTTTCCGCTCTGGGCCTATAATCAGGGCCTCACTTTTGAGCAGCGTCCATGTGAATATGTAGCATATTTGTCACATGGCTTTAATAGAGAGAATCAAGTTATTTAGTTTGGGTAATGAGGTGGTGGCTTGTTGTGGGTTTGCAGTGACCTCTGTCAAACACAGGGCCATGAGCACATGAACCGAAGCACTGATGACAACTTTGGACAGAAAGAATGGAATATCTCACTTGATAAACTATGGATGTGTTATTCAGTTATCTCAATGTCCTAAAACAAAAAAGGGCCTTGGTCCTTTAGACACTGTGATATAATGCATCCTATGTCTGTCTGTTTTTTTTTTTTTTTTTTTTTAAATGATTTTTAATCATTTAATTTGATTGCTGTTGATTAGTCCAGACCCAGACTTTTATCTTAAAATAAGATTAGTAGTCATTTAAAAGCAAGTGTTTTGGACATCATTTCCACAACAATGAACAAACACGCCTTTAATAAAGTGCTAAATTATTTATATAAAAACTATTAAAAAAGTACAGTATCTTGAGAATAGATATGAAATGTAAAGAAAATAAAGATTACATAAATGTACATTATAGGATACATAAAATGCTAGCTATGAAATTATCGATAAATATTTGGTAAAATATATGTATATATATATATATATATATATATATATATATATATATATATATATATATATATATATATATATATATATATATATATATATATAATTTTTTTTTTTTTTTTAAGAAAGAAAGTGAGATGTGGTGGAAATGACACCAGTTTTTTTAATTTCTAGAAAGTGAATGTGTCTATTTTGACATGCATTGCTCACTCCCTAGTTAGTGTCCTAACTACTGAACTAGGGATCTAGAACCACTCCCCATACCTGCTTTGTTTACCTCATCATTGCTCTGAGGAATACAGTGCAACTTCACCACACTTTTCGGTTGTCATTTTTGTTTGTTTGGTCTCCTGTGGTGTTTAAGACTCTAAAAAAAAAAAAAAGACGACGATGGCCATTGTGAATTGAGCTAATAAAACTGTTTATACTGTGCTAAGAAGTGTTTGTATCTGAAGAGCACTTGAGATTTGTCCCAAACCACTGCACCCTTTGTGAATGTTGGAGTGGGTGTGGACCCTTTGCATACAAAGCTTGTTTGACTTCAATGACTTGTAGAGTTTATTTTTTCACACTGTTCTGTTAACTGTTGTCATTACAAGCTGTTAAATGCACAAAGCCTTTTTTGGGGCGTAATTACAAGTCAATTATTCGAATTAGCTTTTTTTTTGTCATCTAATTCCTGTCTAAAACATCAGACTGTAAGAATAAAAAAAATGGCTGAATGATTTTTATGCACAATTTTCTCTACCTACTGTATGTAACAAAGTGATTAGTTTTAGAAAATTAGAAGGCACAGTTTCTATTCAGTGGGCCGTTTGTCTAGCAGCGGCAATATATAAACTGTCACAGCATGAAATCGGTATCGCAATTAGAGGGCTTCGGTTATGTGATGCTAGCAGTAGAAACACAGAGCCAAGGGATGACAGTGCCTTTTCTTTTCTTCCCGGACTGCCAGGCTTTAAAAAAAGTGACTGGGCCTGGACCCTAATCGCCACAGATAATAAATTGATCAACTCTTAAACTTCTGAAAGGGTTGAAAGGTGCTCACCCCGTCCATTGAGCATGGACGGATTACTCACGCTTAGTTGGCTCTAGGTAGGCTTTGGCAAGCCTCCCCACCAGGCCTGGGAATGGGGCTGCATTGAGGCCCATTCTTAAGTGCCTGACACAGAGCGTGCTTTTATACCGCACTGCTTTATTATGAGAAGATCCCCAGCCGCCCACCCCAGGCTCGTCCTTGCCATACTCTTTCTCGCACGTTAAGAAAAGGTTATCCCCTACCTTAATCCATATTGCAATGTGGATTAGAGCATGATTGTGTGTGTGCAGTTGTGTTTTAGAGGGGAGAGGTGGGGTGCGTGTGGAGTGTTTCAACTTCACACGGGATTCCCCCTCCCCACGAGACACACTCTCTCACTCTCTCTCTCTTTTACAAAGTGCCTATAGGCTCTGGGTAAAGGATTTGCATCTTGAATTGGTAACCTGCAGTTCTCCTCAATGAAGACATCAGATCAAAGTTCAACCAGTCAAAGCCCTGCTAAAACGTTAAGGAGGCCGGTACGTACACAAAGGCACGGGATGGACAGCAACTGCTGCCTCAGGAGAGGGGTAAAAAACACACTGGGATCCCTGATCCAGATTAAGAGTGGATTATGGCGTTCACAATGGAGCCAATTTAATTTGAATTCACTAAAGAATTTTGTTCAGTATTTCAGTTTTTAATGGTTATTGTAAACTTTCTATAAGATTAAAAATGAGAGTGAAAAAACGCTTATTATACCCTTCTAGAACGTTGGTTCCATCCATTTTTATTTTATTTTATTCAAAATAGAAATCTTTTGTTACTTTTACAAATGTCTTTACTGTCACACTTGACCAGTTTTAATGCAACTTTGCTGAATTAAAAGTATTAATTTATTTAAAAAAAATGTCAAATGTAGCATTTATACAACATAGCATTAGGCTACTTGCTTTTTTATTCTATTTTTATTTAGTTAGTTTGTCATACCCAACTCTATCCTTTTTAAATATATATTAAAATCTAATTTCTTCAGGTTATGGAAAAGCTGAATATATTTCAGTAATAACTGCAGTATTTAGTGTCTCGTGATCTATATTTAATAATATTTTCACTTAATTTGATTATTTTCAAAAATATTCATCTTTTAAAAACATCTTTCTCTACTAAAACTAAAATAGTAATGCGAAAGACGATAACACACTTAATTACTGCCCTTTCCTGGCGTCAGGTTTTGCTTAATTGCTCTCATCTCCTGCCTTATTTGTGACAGTCAGACCCTTAAGTTTAGGATCTGGGTTCATCATCCTGACACAATGACAGCTCACTGACTAGAAATGAATTATTTTGCTCTTGTCTCCTAAATGAGCCAAATGCCCCATGTTGGTTCTCTGACTATTAAATTGGGTTACTTTATGATATGGTATAATTGGTATCAATTGCTCTCCAGGTGACGTGAACCCTGTTGTTTAAATGGTGCTGCTTTTCCCACAATGATGGCAGCGTCTTGCTGGGCAAAAACTGTACCGAGACACTTCTCTGGGTAGCTATAATCTTAATTAGCTAACCCACTCATTCACGTAGATATTCGCATTGCCGTTGTCATCATCTATATGAAATACGCCCAGCAGGATGGCCATGATACAATATATTACACACAAAGGCAACTGTGTGAAATGTGTGCTTTCCCCTCCTTAAAATCATGGTGCGATGGAAAGGACCTGAGCACTTTTATCCTCATTTAATTCGGGCCTGGTGAGCGATGTTTAGCGCAGCAGGCTCAGATGGTGCCATTGTTTATTTGTCAAAAGTTAAAATGCCTTTTCGACAGTTCTTTGAAAGCAAGTTTAAGAGGTGCCCAAATGCTAAATTGTAAAGTTGTGCCCAAAATGGAACACATGATAAAGAGTGCCATAATTGATGGGTTCTTTGGAGGAATAAGGAAAGTGCTTAAATTAATGTTTGGTATTATGGCCCTTTAGTGTGTAATAGGCCTGGTTAAGATCATAAAAGCTAAGGAATTGTTAACACTTGGAAGAAGTACCCAGTAAACTAGCATGATGTTAGTTCCTTTGTTTCCCAACAGCATAAAGCCACAGGAATCTGCACACTATTGGCTTCCTGGAAATGGAAGCACAGGCGGTATGATCAAGGATACAGTTGGTCCACAAAAGTATTTGGACACTTTAGCCACTTTTAAGGTATGAATGTTATTGCATTCAAAAACAAAATATCACACCAAATTGCATTTATTAGAAGATTAGCTCAAGCACATTTTTCTAGTAAAATATTTCACAAAATGTTAGGTTAAGTAAAATTTTAACTCATCGAATGTTTATGAAATGTGCTTAGTTAGTGTGATTTCTGCTAAAAATCAGTCTAAGCTGGTTTTCTGCTCTTTACTACGTAGGTCTCCCAACCTAGTCAGCTTGGGGGAAAAAACGGGTTTGTTGGTCTTGTCTGGTTTAGGATGGTTTCCCAGGTTGGTTTGTTGAGTTTTTGGGAAGGGATTGGGTGACTGCCCAGATAATAGACACCAACCTGTTCAGATTGAGAGACTGTCCTAAACCAGTTAAGACTTTTGATTCATGTGTTCTTGCTGACTAAATAAATAAATAAATAATAATATATAATATATATATATATATATATATATATATATATATATATATATATATATATATATATATATATATATATATATATATATATATATATATATATATAGACACAGTACAGACCAAAAGTTTTGACACACCTTCTCATTCAAAGAGTTTTCTTTATTTTCATGACTATGAAAATTGTGAAAACCCAGAAAACCAGAAACCAAATATGCTGTTCTGAAGAACCTATATAATAACAAGAACTAAAAGCTCTTTATTTTTGCCCTACAATATATTGAGTAAAATCTCTTGGTAAAGCAAATAAACGCAAATTGTAAAGCATTAATTTTTCCTATCCTAGTTTTTGTTTTTGTTTATTATCTCAATTATTTCAAAACATTAACTTCAAAACTTGTTGATGATTGTTTAGCAAATCTCTGGAACTGTCAGGCCTTACCTTCATTATTCGGAAGCAGAGATGAATGTGAGAAATGATTATACCGGCAGCCCCAGTCATTATCTTATCAAACAATGGCAGGCCTGTACAAATGAAACTTTCTTCTGTTGACAGGTGTGTACGGATGTTCATCTCTTACCACGTGCCTGGTTCACGTTTGCGTCTGGGGTTGTGAGTCTGACAGACAGGGGTTTACTGTGACAGAGAGACCCCCACACACTCCAGAGAGACACTCTCCCCCCTTACAAAGAGTTTAACACAAATAGCTAATCTTCCAGGTGAAAAGTGTCTATGTGCGTGGCTATGTAAAGTATACAGCGTAGGAGTAACGTGACAGAGGCACAGTGTGTGTGTGGGTGTATCTTGATAGACAAAGGTTCAACGCAGCAGTGGCAGGTGAAGGTGCTGCCCTGATTCAGCTGTGGACTATTTATTAAAGAGGGAGGGAGGGATAGACAGATAAACGGAGGGAAAGACTGATTGGGGACGGGGTAGATCAGGTGTTTCTCATCCAGCCCCTCATTAATGGCTCGTTCGTTATTTCTGATTTAGCACCGGAGTGCTGCAGTGGTGTCAACTCTTAACTTCGCTCATTAAATCATTAATATTTTTCAGACAGTAAGTGAGGCCAGTGTAATGAAGCCATCACAGTCTCAGCAGAATTCACCCCTTGTTAAGCGTCTCTTGCAGGTTGTGAATGGCAGTCACTTATTAACAACTTCCCTGGTGTCTTAATGACGGCACTTATCAATGGTTTTCTGTAGATCTGTTTGGGTAGAACATCTGTTTGGGTGTTGCATGCATTAAAATTGTTTATACTATTAGGCTATGTACTCCTTACATTAACATAAAGTACTATGGTATTGCCTATTTTATTTGATTTGACATTTACATGAATGAGTTTGGCAGATGCTTTTATCCAAAGCGACTTACATAGCATTCAAGGTACACATTTTATACGTTTTTAATTTCCATTGGAATTGAACGGATGCACTTCAAATATTGCAAGCACCATGCTCTACTTTTTGTTTTATTTTGTTTTGTTTCATTTTGTTTAGTTTCATTTAGTTTTGTTTCTGGACATGGTAATACCAACACTTTCTGGACATGTGCTGTCATGGTACCACTTTACTCTGGTATTCTTTGAAGTACTGTAAATACTATAGTGAATGAACATGAATATGGTGATCATTTCAGTATCATGGTATTGCCATTTGTCATCTGATGCCATCACTGTACCATGGTACCATTGAAATCACCTTTGTTAATTGTAACCGTACAGTAAGAAAAGGTTAAAGCCCCAAAAGCAAAACAAAACGTAAACCAAACAAGCTAAATAAAGACAAAACACAAGTAATCTAGACTAAATAGAAGCTATTATAAAAAATAAATAAGTAAAGAACTGCACTGGTAACCGAAAGGCTATAGGTTTGAATCCCACAAGGGGTATTCCTAAGGGATTATGTCTATTATGGGGAATATTGCTTTAGAGGGGGGAAAAGGCCTTTAATTGTTACTCTTTAAGTTTGCTGCATTATATGTATAGCAAGGCAAACTGGTATGGTAATCATGAATATATTGACTGAATTCATCATCATCATCATCATAATCCACCATCATATCCAGCCCCACTAGTACTTTCATTTGTAACACCCAGTTGCTGACACCAGTCCCTGGGATGCTGGTTCAGGAGTTTAGAGTAGGCCCAGGTACCTGAAGAAGCCTTGATAAAGCTCTCTGAGCCCTCTCCTCCCCTGTTATCTTGTTACTAATGTTTTCCTCTCTTTACCTCAGGGATCTGGTGGCCTCCAGGGTCTGCCATCAGCAGCAGCCAGCAAGCTGTTTCCAGGCAGCTCAGAGGCAAACAAGTATTGTTGAGTGTCATATATGACAGCGTGCAAGTCTTTTTCCACTGTGATCTGGCACAACAACACAGGTTAAAGGGCATCATGCCTTTCCCACCATAAGTTTTTTTTTTTCAGCCTCAATACTGGATAAAGATTTATGCAGGAGATATAAATGTAGCTTTAAAGTTCAGATCACCTTTTTGCAACATTATTTTTTAATAAGATATTTATCCAAGACCACTCTTGTGTGATCCACAATAACTACAGTTATTTTGTTGTTGTTTAACAAAAAAGTTGTGTCTTGTGGATCACACTCTTTACAGCATAGTTAAACTGCTTTCATATTCGCTTCAATATATGTGGAGAGAAATTATAAATGACAATGGAGCGCAGCACTTTGAATGCTGTAATATGAATAACTGAATGCTCAGTTGATGATTCTGGCCAAAGGGAGTCTTGTGATCTTGCGGCATGACATTTTTTTGGCTTCTCTCCTCCTCAGTATGCATGAAGTCTCTTCCACGACCCTAAGCTTGACGTGCCAAAAAAGTTGTGACTTGCTTTTGAACGCCATCCAGCCTTTTATAAAGGAAGTCTAGACAGATGATTGGTTGTTTTGCATTAGTTTAGTGCTTTTTTAAATATACAATTTTTAAATGGCAGAAGATAGTTATTGCCAAATGTCATAGTGAGCTCTTGAATGTGTTTATTTATATAGTTTACATGTAAATATATTATTGTTATTTTTATTTATTATTTTTCTTTTATTGTTATTTATTTGTATTATATATAATATATACATTTATTTGCCTAGAATTTGGGTAGAATACATTTTTTTTACTCTTTTCTAGCCAGAACAGAGCTTTCATAACTAAGCTTTAAGTTTTAAAATAGCTTTTCTTGTGTGTGTGTGTGTGTTTGTGTGTGTGTGTGTGCGTGTGTGTGTGTGTTTTCTGAACCGAAGCCCCTCCGATTTCACTCTCACACACAATAAAAAGGCACTTTGATTGAAACTTACTTAGCTTCTCTCTTGTGGGCTAATGAGGTTCTGTTCAATGTGCTATTTTCCATATTCCATTTGATGTGTTTAAATATTAATCTTGTGAAATATTAATGCACCGGGAGCCTTCAGCGGTGGATGTTACGGGAGGATAACTCCTGATAAGTGTTAATGTATCAGAAGCAGTGTAAATTTAGGATGAGAGCTGCTCAGAGATCAGTAATCTTTTTCTTTTGTGGATAATAATGCTCTGACTTTTAATGGACACTGTGATATAAGGGCTGCGTAACGACATACTGTGTTTGCATTTGATTTTATGCATGTAATCTCATTTTTGTGTGTGTTTGAGTGCATGCATGTCAGTATTGGGAAGTATCTAACTGTAAAACCTTGTTTGATTCATTTAAATGAGTGCTAAATCAGGGTTGTTATAGTTCACTAAAACAGAAACTACAACTAAAACTATATATTGAGCATGTTTATGTACATTATGCCATAAAACTATGGCTCTGATAAAATTATAAATATCTTTTGATGTTTAAAATATTATTTATTTATTTAATATGAAAGATATTTCCCCTTTAAATAGCTTCAGTGTTGTTTACTTAAATATTATAATATTATAATATTTCTGAATAGTAGTATAGTTTCACTACTTGAAATTATGTTTACTTGGCAACCTCCAATTGTTCTGTAGTTTTCTCAGCACGGATGCATGAGTGTCTATGTATGTATCCTAATGCTCTGGCCCTGTGTACATTCTGGGCATGTGCTAAAAAGTGTTGGTCTGTCTTACTGTACATTGGGGTCACAGCGTGCTTGAGACGGTGTCAGCTGGGTGGGCATATGGAAGTCTTGGCTGCTGGTGCAAGCAGACTGTGGGCAACCCTGGGTCCAAACATGGGCACATTTGTTCTATAGGCAGAAGGCAGGGGCAACCCCTATACCAGTCACACTCTGAGGACCCGGGACAGTGGCCCCCACCAGATGCCTGTATTTGTCCAAACATTGCACTGCGCCATTTTGAGATTAAACTTGCTGTAATTTGGTTTCAAATGGTTAATTTTACTAAACGTCAGTGTTGTTCAAAAGTTGTTTTGAAAGCATTTTAAGCTCATTTTGTTATTGCATTTTCTCAAACTTTTAATTCTGTATAATTAAAAGCCTGTTACATCCTGCATGAAATGGTTATATAAACTTAAAAAGTGTTTTTTGGAAGGTGTTCATTTTGCAAGCTCATAATCTAGTACTTTTGGAGTTCTGTTTATGTAATTTCATATGTGAGGCTGATAAGCTGTAAGAGTTACTAGTGAAATAAGAGATCTCGACCCAACTGAGATGACATATAATGAAAATGCAAAAGAAAAAAGAAGAAGAAACCTGGCTCTCGGAGCATGAATGTTTCATCAGCTCTACTGCACTATGCTGCTGAAAGCCTTGAGTTGAGTCTCTACCACACAATTGACCTGAAAGTTTAATAATAACTCTCTCATGAGGTGCCGCATGTGTGTCAGGCTGTGTTTCAGCATCTACATTTACATTTTTGCTCATATTTTCTACTGTATTTTTTAATTTGTGTGTGTTTTCAGAAAATTTGATACCCCCCATCCCATTCTGGATGAAAAGGGTCCTGTGTGAGAGGGGAGTACAGCCAACCACATGGCAGGGCAGGCGCGGAGTCCTGGGCGGGGGCCGTATGGAAGGTAAGGGGGTTGGTGAGTAGCGGCAGCCAGGACTCTGAAGGAAACAGTGGGAGAATGGGGTGGCTTGAGCCCGCTGGTCACCAGCCAACACACCCAACCTCGAGAGTTCGCTTTCCTTGATTCTCAGTCTCAAGTACTCCATGCAAAATGACTCAATGTAGTTATCTGGTTAGTGTAGTAGCATTGATGTTGCTGACATTCTGAGCTTATTTCCAAGTATAATTGACAATCAGAGTTTATTTCTACAATACACTTTTAAAAATAAAGGTTTTGTGCATTGTTGACGTGAGATGTGAAATTAGCGTAACTATGTAGAAAATGATTTATCTTGGACAGTATTACAGTTTAGCTGTCTTTATAGAAATATTTGGACTCAGAAAGCCACGTCTCACCAATAAGAATCAAGTATTTTAGTCATATTAACAATTTAGATATTTACACTACCAAACAAAATTTGGAACAATTAGGTGTTTGTATTTATTTATTTGTATAGCAAAATTTATATTTTGCTTGCACAGACATATTAAGCAGTAAAACAACATTGAACATTTACAAAATTGAAAATAAAAATAAACATGATTAATAACTAAGAACCAAGTCAGAATATTATTATGACTTCTGAAGGATTATTTGACACTGAAGACTGGAGTAATGATGCTAAAAAATAAATTTAATTTTAATGTTAATTGTAATGTTATTTTTCTGTATCATCGATCAAATAAATGCAGCCTTGATTGGAGACTTCTTTCAGAAGCATTAAAAAAAATCTGAATTATTTGAAACTTTTGGCCAGCAGTGTACTTTAGACTGTCTTAGAAAGTGTATGTGATTAGAAAGAAATAATCTTATCTATGAATTGTTCCTGAGGCTGCCGGTTTAATTTAATGAGGAACTCTGCGTGTCTTTATCATAATTCCCCTTTCTTCATACAAAACAGTCTCCACACCAGTGATACCAATCCTTCGCTTGGTCTCACTTGTGTTTTAAAGTAGGACAAAAACATTTTTTTTTCTTTACCATGAAAATTGCATAAGGCCAGGGCAACAAACATGGAAAAGGGGGCCATGTGAAATATTGAAAAGGTTGAATAATTCAGGGCATCCGGTCATGTGTTAAAAACAGGATTTTAGGGAGAGGGGGTGGAGAAGAAGGTGAGGCGTAAGGGGAGTGATCCCCCAGCCGCGCTCCACACCCACCTGCAGGGTGACAGTCCTCTCTCCTGCCCTGAACCCCATCTGGAGCGGGATGGCTGGGATTAGACCAGGCCTGACAAGAGGGCAAGAATAACTATGGAAAAAGTTCAACACAAACTGCATCTATTCTAGCTTTTTCCAATTGTGGGCTTTTTTATTTTTCTTAATTTTTTTTTGTATTACAGGCTTTTTTTTATTTCACATTATGCAATGTTTTTGACCATTTTAATCATATATGAGTATTTTATATTTAAGTTTTAAAGTTCCCATGATCCTGTGAATATTTAAGACAATCACATGTATGAGACATAAATACTGTACATGCAATTGTTATTTGCATTACTGCAGAGTACATCTATGGACCAGCTATTGATTTTCTTCCCTTTACAAATCAGCCCTCTTGTAAACCCTGAGGAATTCTGCCACATACATTCAATCGCACACACACCACGTCATCCTCTCTGAAGGGAACGGAGGGGTGGATGGGCTTCTCTCGTTCTCTCACACACAAAAAAGTGCATTGGGGCTGGGAGGGGTGCATGGCAACTGCTCGCGTGTTGTCAAGATAGATTAGTGTGATACGACTCAATCAGACGTACAGCTCGGCAGACAGGCTCGGGGGAATTTTGCGGAATGGCGTACGAGATCCCCATTGCTCTTGGATACACACACGCACACACACTCCCATTGGCCATTTTCACTCCTAGTTTTTAGAATCGGATAATAAATTATATATATATATATATATATATATATATATATATATATATATATATATATATATATATATATATATATATATATATATATATATATAAGCTGATATAAACCTATTACAATTGCACATATTTTGCTTTTGTAAGTATTGTTGTGTAAGTGCGTGTGTGTGTGTAAATCATAGCTAATTTAACTTGATCTCACAAATGTCTATGGATATTTTTAGTTTGTTTTATTGGGGGTGTTTGGTACAAGCTGTGTTTATGTGTGTGTTCGAGCAAGAGAGAGTATGTTTTTTCTCTGTAAATATCGGCAGGCCAACTCAGGTCTCCTCCCACTGTTTTATTTACCAAAATAAATGACCCCATTATATCACTTGTTTTTAATGCCTTTTAATTGCATGTATATATTAGGCAAAATTATTTAAATATTAGGCTGTTCTCATCAGCATATTAGAATAATTTCTGAAGGATCAGCTGACAAAGAAGACTGGAGTAATGGCTGCTGAAAATTCAGCTTTGCCAACAGAGGAATAAATTATTTCAAATATATTAATATAGAAAAACAGCTCTTTTGTAAGTTATAATAATTTATATTTTATTATTATATAATTATATATTTCACAATATTACAGTTTTTACTGTGTTTTTTGATCAAATAAACAGTATTGGTGTAAATAAGAAACTTGTTTTGAAAAAATAAAAACTATATACTAATCAAGAAATTTTAAATGCTATTGTACTTATATAAATACTTTATCCAGGCTCCTTTTTTTTCTTTTTTTCAAAACAATTCATCCGTGAAGATTATTCCAGATTATAATATGTCTTTGAATTCTTTCCTCATAAACAACTTAAAACGACTTTCCTTTTCAAATGACATCACCAAGCCCTCTAATTATTCAGCCCCGCCCCTTCAAACTGTCATATAAAGATCACTCTTCCCAATCCAGCCACTCTTGATGGATAAAACTTTTTCTCGTTGAAAATTATTTATTATTTATTTCTTGTAAATATGAAAGTAAAATCAATTTCATATTGGCTTTAAAAAAAAAAGGTGGTCTTTGGAACTAATTTTACCATGTTTGGTCCTTCAGGGGAGAAAAATATGTCACAAACCAAGCTTTTATGTTTTTACATAAGGTAGAATATGTAGTGCAGCTGTCTTAACGTTTGTAGCCACAGCAATGCTGGCTGAATCCTGCATGCCAGCCTCTAAGTCACCTACAATTAAACTGAGAGCACTTCCTCTGCTTTCACGCACTCCGGCCTTTATTTAAAAAAAAAAAGGGCTGCATTTTTTTCTTGTGACAATGTATATGCAGTTACAATGGAAGCCATAGATTTTTTATTGTATAATGTAAGTACTTTTCTGCACAAATATAGATATTATTATTGTTCACGGGGTTGAATGATCATGCATCACATTTTCTTCAAAACTTTTCCATATTTACTTGTGTTCAACCATAAATATTGCTTAAAATTTTTATATGTAAATATGTTCTCTCTCTCTCTTTCTCTCTTTCTCTCCCCCCTCTTCTGTTCTTGCACTTGTCCATGTTTTGGTAGCTGCCCACTGGTGCATTTAATAAAATAAAAAGGACTCAAGCGTGCTGTAGGCATGATGCAAGGTGATAGCCTGATCTGCTTACTGTAAATACGGCACAAAAACCCCTCACCTCCGTCACACGCAGAGGTGACTGTGACAACAAACCCTAGCCGTCTTAACGGACCACAGAATCTCAGAACGGTTAGTTGTTCGCTCTCCAACAAGAATGGCTGTTTATCTTGTTCTGGTTCATTACATGAGAATAATCACAACATTTTGCTTCATTGCCTCAAGTGTTGAAACAGCACCGCAGACAAAAGGAGCGTGTGTGTTTGTTTGTGCAAGTGTGTGGGGAGGTGTTGCTAGTCCAAGGGGGTGCTTTCGGATTGTGAACATTTTGAGTCCCTCATCAGCAAGTCAAGTTTATCCATCTGGGTTGGCAGGTTTACTCTCTTGTCCCTAATTTTATTTTGTCCTTTGGCAGGGTCTTTCTGTGTAGCTCTCTCTCTCACACACACACGAGAGAGAGCAAGGAGTGAATACACAATATAAATCTGTTAAAATTTCAATGTATTCATTTATTTATTTATATGAACAGTATTATTCATTTTAATTATGACAGTTTGTACCTCTTATTACCATCAATTAGATGTTCAGTGATCACATTTTGTGGCTTATTAACTAATCTGGCAACATTTTCCATGTCTGTAATCTAGAGGAACTTAATAGTTTACCTACTGAAGCTCCTTAATCAAATTCCTGATTGACTGATGCTGTTTAAAACCTGATTACATGCGTGGTCTGAGCTGAATTAAGACACTCGAACCGTTCCAAGGTCCATCAAACATTTGCAACAGCAATGTTTGCCCATATTCAGTTAAATTGGTCGTAAATGTCTAGTTAGTGTTTCAAGAGAGAACTCTCTCAGCTTTTTCTCGTGCCGTACGAGACAACGGGTTTAGATAACTCGGCTCAATTGTATTCAGTCTCAATCAGTAATCTCTCTTTTATTGGAGCATTAAAGGCCTATAATGGTTTCTAAGCTCTTGTGGGTGGCCGGTGGTAGCATCTAAAGAGCTTCGGTGCTGCTTCTTTAGGTCTGGCAGACCTTCTCGCAAAGCCACCACCACTGAATGTGTCTGAATGCCATGCATCTCTCTGATTAAGTCCCCTGGCCTCGACCAGCAGAGCGTGAAAGATCGAATGTGCGAAAACAGAGGAGGGTCCATAGTGACGTGATAGTTATCTGTCCCAGTCAATGCAAGGGAGCGAGATAATGGGTGCACATGAAACAAGTGGGCAGCACTGACAACCCCGGACCTATTTGATCCTCCCCAGACCGTAAAGGGGGCTTAAGCCAGGCCCTGTTTCACATAAGACTACTCAGTGAATAATTAGCATACTCCTCCTCCCCTTCTTTCACAAGCTGGCTGCTCTATTGGGTTGGCACCACTTTGGTGTATGGGACTTCACCCTCAAATGACCGATCTGCCCCTGTGTTGACCTGATGGCCTCTTTAGCGGACCACTTGATTAAGAGACTTGGGCGTCCTGTCACATTGCCACAGTTCACCTTCTGTTTTGTTCTGCTGATGTATCTATACTAAAGCTATCAGACAATAACAAATTTGAATCGAATTAATTCAAATGAGTTGCAGTCAGTTGTGCACAGTATTTGCAATAGACAAAACTTGTCTTTAAATGTCAGTATATTTACAGTTTATTGCCAAACTCCCATATTTTATGCATTTTGCATATTTTATAGATTCCATCCATCCATGGAATGGTTTTAGCATCTCGCTCTGTGAGTGTCAAGAGAAAGTAAACTCAAAAGCCTCTTTAACATCTATAAAACAGCAGTTTACATTTATTTTTTATTCCCATTTTCTCACAAGATAAATGATTACTGTGTCATTTGGAATTACTTTTATTCCCTTCTATAACTTTGCTGATATATTTAAGGCTGGTTTGTCCTGTAAATTCCCAGAAGGAGCATTAAAAACCTCCACACCCAATAGCTGGCCCTCTCTTCTACCACCTGCGCCCCTCTAGAAAACAGCCATGGCAGACTACTGCCATTTTAGCAAGTCACTTAGCGTCCGCTCTAGGGAGTTACCCAAAAACTAGACCACATTAGAGCCAGTGTCCCCTCAAAACACTCCTCCAATGTCGTTATTTAAATATCAGAAATGAAATTGCTTTCAGAAGTAGTTTAATGTGCTCTGTATTTGTCTTTTTCTTTTGTCACAGTAATTTTAATTTTAAATTGTTATCTTTGTTGGTTATTTTTTTTAAACATATATTTACACACATTTGTTACATCTGCCTATCAAAAAATATATCTAATCCCATTTCTAAAAATGAAAGAAAAAAAAATTAAGCATCTGAGATTAAAAAAATGGCTAAGGATGAAAAATAGCAAAGGGGTATAATCCTCAATTGGGCCAATTAGCACAAGCCTGGGTTCACTATCTGCAGACAAGCCGACTGATTAGCGCTGACACCAGTCTAGTTCTCACTGCTGCAATGCCAGGTATGATGGGTCTACTTCAAAGAGCCTCCAGGTGTCAGCAGGGCAAAGGATTGGAGGCCAACTTTTGCTGGCCTACTAATCTCCCTAACGCTCCGCAGTACTCACACAAAACCATCTTACAGTTGCACAATCAGGAGGTCTTAAGGCCTGGGTCTGAGTCATGCCAGTTGCCTTTGATTTTCTGACTGTCTGACCGAGAGGATGGTCACACGTCCTGTTATATGTCTTTAAGGCATGCCTATTATTATGTGGTTAAGTACTGCAGTAAAAATGTCTTTCTATAAACATCTGATCTGTACGTTTAGATCTAAACTCTTGACTGAACAGAAAAATATTGGTAACACTTATAATAATAATAACTTTCTTTTTTAAATCATTAACAAACATATAATGCTTCACATTAGATTCAATTTTGATTAATATCTCTTCAAATAATTTCTGTTTAATTCTGAGCTTAGTTGTAGGTGGACTTACAGTAACATTCACGTTAGCCTGAGGCTACCATTGACTTCAGCACAGGTGAGCTATGTTGGATTAGTTTCTTCACACTGGAAGGTGGTCTAAGGCTTGGCTAAGAATGTGAAACAGGCATGTAATTAAACTGCTTCAGCATTCGGAGATTGAAGCTAATGGGAGCTTCATCACTGACAGGGTGAGAATTTGGACTACATGATTGGTTTCAAGATAGCTCAGCTTGATTTGCTTTGGAATGTAGCTCATACAGGCATTATATACGGTGTCACTATTGTGATGCATTTTGAGAATCTTGAAGGGATAGTTCACACAAAAATGAGAATGACCCCTGTAATTTACTCTCCCTCAATCCAGGTGTATTTGAAATAGCAAACAAATTTGTGGTATCTGTTGCTGGAAGCTCTAGCTACAAGCCGAGCTGCTGGAGTCTAGGTCACCAGTTCAGGTCCTTGTCACCTGGAGTAGCGCTCTTATCTGAGCTGTTTTGTCAGATCCTGTCATGACATCTGTGCTCCTATTGGCTGCAATCTAACCTGAAACATGTTGGCATCAGCCTGCCAGAGGTACAGCGATTAGGAGAGAGAGAGATGAAGGAAGAGAGTGGGAAGGAGGAAGATTGGAGGAGAAAGGGCAATGGACGAGATGGCAAATAAGGACAAAAGGGGGGGTCAGCTTGGAGATTGTAAATTCAGAGCTTGTATTTTGTTCTTGTGCTGTTGAGAAAATATTTGATGTTGGGATTTATTATGAGCCATGTAAGATGCAAGGTGCAGTTTTAAGTGCTTAGGGCAAGATGGCTGCTGAAGTGATTACCGTCTGTTCTTATTAAAGGAAATGCATGAATGAGTGAAAAAGACTTGTTCTGTTGTGTTCTTTTCTTACTTTGTCTTGACCGATTAAGTTCTCAGTAAGCAAGCCGTTCTGACATTGTTAGGAACAAATGCTTTGTGAGTGTAAAATATAATGGGAGGTATGTTAAAAATCCTTCTTAAAATAATATTCCATGTTCATTATAAGTTGAGCTCAACTGACAGCATTTGTGCAATATTGATGATAACCACATAAAACTGCCTAAAATTGACACTTACAGTGCAAGTGAGTGGGGGCCAATTTTTGAACCCCTTTTGAATTTTTTTTTTTTAATATTTTGAATTCCCCTTCAGTATTACGTATTCTCGATGTATGTCAATGCCACTTGGGTCTTTAACCACCTATAAAAAAATGCATAACATATATTTTTTTTATGTTTATTGTTGCATTTTCGAGTTCTCAAGTTCATTTTATGCTGTAATGGCATATCTCACTTCACCTCTGCGCACACATTGATTCGGACATATGTTGAATACTCATTCAGAATGCATATGCTTGTGTGACTTTGCACTAAAATGTTGAAAAGGGTCAATGTGTTTGGAAAAAATCTTTTTGCTTTTCACTGTATTATGTATTCATAAAATATAACTGAGCTAGTCTTTAAAAACTGGTAGACAAGCGTTATCATTTTCTGCACAGTTTATTTCAAAGCCTGTGGAAAAATTGTGAAACCACTGACAAATCAGCGTTGTGAAAGGTCACAGGTCATAGTTTTTGCCAGCGAGTAAACATAATGTAACATTAACCAAAAGGGCCACTTGAGTGGATGATAAAGGCTGTGAAAGGATGAGCAAATACTTCATTTTGTTTATCTAGCAATTACATTAGCATTGAAAACAACCATAAGTTTTTAAGTCCTTTACATTTTCAAGAATCAATTGTGTAAAAATTCTAGCGTTGAATTGGAGGGCATGTGACTGTGGTTTTGGCTGAATTTATTGTTATCAGCGTCCAGGCATCATCAGCCGACCTCTTGTCTGTATTCAGAGGGGGAAGTCCAAAGGTGGAATTTTGATCCAGGCCATAGAGTGCCATAGCCAGGAGCAATTCCTGCTTTGTCTCCGCTGGCATTCGACTTAAAAATAACTTTCCCACAGATTGTGTCCCATCCAGATATGGGCTGGTGCAAGCCAGGCTGTTTTGTTGGATGGAAGCTTTGTTTGTTTTTTTTGTTTTTGTTTTTTATATTTTGTCTTAATTATTATATATTCTGTAGAACTATATATAAAGAATGTATAGTTCTAAATATATGTTATGATTTATATTTTCAGATGTATAACAATATATCTATATTTTAATTTGTTGTATTGTCTGTATATTCGGATTTATAAATAAAGTACTATTTCAAACAAAACAAAACAAAAAACTTTTATGTGTAATATAAAATGTTATTAAAATTTCCCACTCTGTTTACAGAAGAGCCTACAATGATGACTTTAAAATTAGCTTTTCGTGTGTGTGTGTGTGTGTGTGTGTGTGTTTGTGTGTGTGTGTCTAGTGGAGGGTCAAGCAGTGACCATCAGGTCCAAACCCCACAGGTAGCCTTTCAGAGAGGTTGTATAGAGATGTACCAGAGCACAGATAATAAGTATTGATCACCGAAGAATGCACCTTATTGTTGGGTAAAGATTGTTCACATAAAGAGTAACACTACTTCAAAAAAGGGTGTCTGTGTAAGTAGATCCGCCTTCTATTTTGTGGAAGATTTTTGAGCCCCATTGTAAGCGGAGGATGATTTTAAATGTGTGGCTAAGATAAACTTTCCTATTGTCATTAATGAGGACAGCTAATACTGAGTGACAAGTGCATTTGGAGAGGGAGAAAAAAGAGCCGCTAAATTTGTCAAACCAGATCATTTCAACTGAGCAAACTTAAGGCCTTTGGGGGTGATTTTTTTTATTCTCATGAAGCTTTAGCCTTAAACCATTTTCAAAACATACAGAAAAAGCAAAGAAATGCTAGAAGAATTTTACTATTTTTGCTGTGTCAAAACAAATTGGTTTTCAGTGTAATCTTGGCATTTTCAGAAATCTGTCACTAACACTGATGTGTATACCTACCTTTTTCTTCCATCGTTTTAGTCTTTTTATGGATTTCAAACCCCAATGACTGATGAAAGTGACAGTTTTTCATTAGCATAAAATTCGGTAAATTGATAAGATCCTTTTTTTCTCTCTTTGTTTTATGTTTTAACATCTTGTATGCTCATCAAGGCTGCATTGTTTTGATAAAGTAAAACCTGTGATATATTGCGAAATATTATAATTTTAAATAACTGATTTCTGTTTTAATATATTCTATTATGGCAAAGCATTAATCCAGTCTTCAGTGTCACCTTTAGAAATCATTTTAATATGCTGATTTGGTGCTCAAGAAACATTTATTATTATCAGTGTTGAAAGCAGCTGTGAACAGAATGAATAGAAAGTTCCAAAGAAAAGCATTTATTTGAAATATAAATCTTTACATAATAAATGTATAAATGTCTTTTTTGCTCAATTTAATGCATCCTTGCTTATAAAAAAAATGCTTTGTAATATATATAAATTGTTAATGTTTGTATTAATGGTTTGTGTAAAGATTAAGTCCCTGTAGTTTTCATTGGAGAGGAGTAAAAGGTATTTGCTAAAACATTAGAGAGTAAGAATTTCATCATTCTAATCACTTTAGAACACGTGACGGGACTTTAAAAGCTAAATCTGTGACCAGCTCTTGATGTGAAAGCATGCTTAGTCATTTGGATGTAAACGACAATGTTAATAGCACTGAGTTTTTAATGATGCAACAGTTCGCCTGCATAGGGTCCTTGAATAGGTTCTCAGCATGTAAATTAGAAAACATGCTGCATTATTTTTGTTTGTGTTGTGTTCTAAATACATGATTTACGTTTACAGATATGTCCCAGAATATCAGTGTCAGCTCACTTCACGCATGATGACTTGTCAACCCTGTTTGAGTTGTCAACTTGTCAAATATATAAATATTTTTATCATGTTTCTCAGTCACAAAAAATCTCATGAAGCCTAGTCTCATGAACTGACAAAAAAAATAAAATAATATATATATATATATATATATATATATATATATATTTTTTTTTTTTCTGTTTCAGTTTTACGTCTTGCAAAGTCCATTACTCGTTCCCTGTGGCACCTCTGACACTTTCCTCTAGTTTATGCCAGTTGAGCCACAACAGATGCTAATGCAAAAGCCACTGTGTCCCTTTCAGCGTCTCTCTCTAACACATTTCCACAGCTCCCAATTCTCTGCCCTTAATTCAGTCTGCTAGGCTATTCATGTGATAACTGAGGAGATAACGCTATGAGAGAGTTCTTGCGAGCAAGCCATTCCCTGTTCATGGATCCAGTCACTTTTGCTAAGAGCTAACCGATATCAAACTAAGATGAGAAAACTGTCATATCTGATCTCAGTTTTTTCTGCTAAGTCGAAAGTGCCATTCTTTGTATTACAAGCCAAACAGAAATACTAACCAAATCAACCCCAGTACTTCTTTTTATTATGTCCCGCCTTACCTTTCAAACTGCGGCTTTAAAATTGCCAAAGCTCTTAGCCGACACATTGTGCAAGAAAATATGACAGGTCTTAATTATCAGTAATGAAGCAGGAATAAGCTGCACACTTAGATATAATATACTAAACGACCTTTCAGGGTCTAGGAGTGATGATTAAAGGTATCCGTTTCATGAATCATGCCTCATTTAGTCGCTAGTCTTTTGTGTTGGCTAATGAGTGCGAAGCGACGTTTTTAAGTTGGACGTGTAAGTGTTTGGAAAGTGTAAAAGCTGATTAAACTGATTTAGTGTATTGAGACCAACATTACTTTAGTTTAGAGGAAGCTGCCATCATTATCGCAGGTTTCTCATAGAGCTGATAAGTTCTCTGCTGTCTCATGCTGTTTATTTTATTAGCATGTGCAGAGATTAGCACAGCCGAGGGAGAGAAATTGTACGTAGCTCTTCGTATTCATGTAATGACAGTCTTTTAATGTGGTATTTATTCTCATTCTTACAAATTATTATTGTGGAAATAGAAGAAATGGGGGAATTGTGAAATGCTAAAAGCTAGCATGCTAATCTTTTTATCTTATTTGTATGTTTCTGTACGATCTGCTTCTACCATAGTGATAGTTTTCCTTAGGGGAGGACCTTCGTCCTGACTTTTTCCTAAAAAATTTTGGGTTGTGTTGTAACATTTCCTCAGTATCTACCTTTTAACTATCCCCACCAACCCCAGCAGCCTCCAAATGAAGATGGTGAAGGGTTCAGCAGTGGGTAACCTGCATGAAGCTCCATGAATCTTTCATTTTAAAGCTGTGGGTGGGTGTAATTTTGTAAATCATTTGTAGAATATAAGAAAGATAAAAATTTCATTTTGTATATACAGTTAAAAATAACTTTTATGTAGCAATCTGTTAACCCGCCTAGAATATAAAGCACCAGAATTTGCTATGGTAATATCGTATTTATCCAGTTTCTGGCAGAACACTGTTGTTTTTCCATTAATGGAAAACACTAACTGAACAATTAAGCCTGCATTTATTAAGATGTAAATTATTTTTAATTAGAATGTAAATTCTTACATTTATATGAAGACATCAGCTGTCAACGTTCCATGTGATATCGGTTTTGTTTTTCAGCCCACTGTCTGAATGAAGCTTTCATTGTTCATTTATGATGCTAAAACAATTTTGCTCTCCCTTTTGTTCTTTGATTCCTGCGTTCACTTTTGACATTAATTTTGTTTGTATTGCCACTCGTATCCCATGCAGTAGTGCCTTGGGACTCCAAGGAAATTTGGAATGAAAAATGAGTTCATTCAGTGTGCACCAATTACTTCTGCTGAATATTCCTCAATGCAAATCAAGCCTGTGCTCATGAAAGGTCCATATGTATTTGAAATAATTAATTTTCTCCTCTTCGGGAAGCTCGTGCCAGAGCTTCTAATGTTTCATTGTTTCTTTATACATCATACACATGCACATACTAATGCACAAATGTATTCATTGACATTCAATATTTCTGCTGTCTCTCAATTTCATTTCCATTTTAATTGTGGGATGTGTATCATACAGTATATTTTTAAATACAGCGAGTGAAACTGGCATCGCAGATGCTCTGGGGACCGATGTCAGCTTTAGCCAGATCTGAATCAGGATTATTTGGCTAGGTTAATGGATGTTGGCTGTATCAGGCTTTGTTTAGTTGAGTTACGATGCACGTGTTTAGGATAGAGAGTGGGGAGGTGGTGTGGACTCCCTGGCTGAACCCAGGGCCCGAGCTGGAGAAGAAGAGCCCCAGGGTGGACGGCCCGATCAGGGTTAATCTGGGCTGGGGTCTGCCACTAAGCCTTCTGGAACTGACAGGGTGAGAGCCAAAGGCACCCTCTCTTTTCTTCACTATATGTGGCCTTGTTTTTGAAGCTGTATGAATGTATGTGTGTGTTATTTAAAACATTGTATGTCTCTATTTTAAATATTATTGTAATGTCGAGATGATAATACATGTATGGATGGATGCTTAGCTTGTAATATTGTTTACAATGAGACATTTCCTTAGATTGTTACGACCATGTTCCTCAAGATGCTACTTACTGGAGTTTATCTGATCTCATTCGGTTGGCGGTGGCCATTGCAGTTTCTAATTACTTTTTTCTACATGAGTTTAGGATGTGACACAACCTTTCTCTTGCTCTTCCAAATCCCTCTTTGGCCCCTGTAAGCTAACTTGTTGACTAACAAGTTGTGGCTCTTTTCTCCTCTCGGCACTTGGTTCAAGACAACTACTTGAGACGAGAGGGGAACATTTATCCTAGAGGCCACTTGTGGCTACTCAAGCAGAAAGACGTATCGCGCTCTCTCTCTCTCTCTCCCTCTCTCTCCACAGCATTCCACATTTTTAATGAGTTTCTTCACAAAGACTTGAAGGCGGTCTATTCTCTCTCTAGTACTGGCTAAAAGGGGATTTGTCTTAATTAAGGCCGGACATGTATGTGATAGCCCACAGTGCCCACACATTACTTTTTAATCACCTTTAGTTTGCAAAAACTGCATTTAAAATTAAAAAAATTTTTTATTAACTTTTAATTTGGGGGGAGTGGGAGGGGGTAATTGCACCCTGACAACGTTACGTTTTCCCCCTTAAATTTTGTCACATATTGAACATTTATGCAAGCAGAATTTTTTTTATCTCTCTCAAATTTGGCTTTCAAAAGGTTTTTGTTTCTAGTTTTTCAAGTCTTTTGAAGTGAGATTACTTCTTCTTGTTTGTATTTGTGTGTCTTTCTCTCTCCCTCACTGAAAAGAACTGGTCCTTCATCTGTCTCTCCGCAATTACCCCATGGTGGTACTACATGCATGCGACAACGCTTTTGAAATGGCTTCCTTTTCTCTTTCCGAGCTATATTTCATTGTTGACTCTAGTGGGCTGTGTCTATGTATTTAGAGGGTAATTGGTGAAGGATACAAGGAGCCAGTGAAGTACATCCACTTATCTCACTTCTCTTTTTTAGCCCGCCCGAGCATCTTGGTGAGTGGGACAAAGTGCCCGTAATGTCTGTTTTATACCTAGGTGGACAAACACAATCAAGGGCTGGTTCGGCATTGTCCTCGCCTCTGTTTGAAATAGTCTCCGAGTGCATCATTTGTGCCAGGGCTGGCTGCGGGCCCTCCAAGACGGCAACCTTTTGAAACCCCCTCCCTCTTGTCACTGAATGGCATAATCTAATGATTTCACTTACACCTCCCTTATTTAACACTGTCATGGAAAGCAAGGAATCAGCCATTTATAATTTACATGTCATTTGCTGCCTCATATTGTGTGAAATTTAATTATGGTCCCGCTCCGATTGTGGCCGGTGCTCGTTTGTCTCTGGCGGGGCTCACAATGCGGCATTGATGTGAGCCGGGGCGGCACTGGCTGCGTCTCTTTTTATCTCATCACCTTCTGCTGTAGCCTTCAAGTCTGCTTGGTCCCTTCCTTTCAGTCCTTTGTGAGGAAAATGAGAGAAGTTGACCCCTCATTTTCATTTACAAATCCAGAGGCCATCATATAAAAGATTCGCGCTCTTTTCAAAGGATCCCATTCAGGGCTTTTAGTACAATGGAATAAACCGATATTTTTATTTGCACAGAAAAACGATTACCACTCTAAATCTTGCTGTAAAGATTTACTAAAACTTTTTAACTATGAGTGAAAGCGGCTAGTCACAGGTGTCTGACTAACTAGCGCAGACGTTGTTCGACGTTTAGTGACGTCAAACAACTTTGTGTGTGCATGTGTATGCAATGGAAAGCCTCAAGTAAGGGAGGGTTTCTTTTCGTGCTCTGGCCTTCAGAGTCTCTAATGGCTTATTATTCAACATTTTAGTCAGTTTCTGAAAGTTTCCTTTAAATCAAAGGCGCCGCCGTGCTGTAATTGCAGGCTGCTCGGCCTCCTGCGGAGCGATTCATATGACTGTAATCCACCTGACAACTCAGACTCTGCTTCGAGCTGGCAGCCGGCCCATTTCTCAGCCAAACACTAAAGTCTGAATTAGGAGGATGAAGAGGATAATTATTAGATTCAGAAACAGTTTCCCAGCAAAGAAAACTGTTATTCGCGGCTGGGAAATGTGCTTATGACATTGGTTGTAAAGAGTGGTATTGGGCTTTGGTGTATGATGTCACAGAGAGGAGAGGTTTACTGAAAACAGCAAGCTGAAACACTAATGGCCGAGGCCTTTGTGAAAGGGTGTTAAGAGACACAGAAAGGAAGAGAGAGAAAGGGGAGAAGGAGCGCTGCTTGGGGTTTGATTACAAATCAAAGATTGCTGAAGTGGAATAACAGCATTCCATTAAGTGTTTGAAGCTCACGCATCCAGTTCTCAAAATACTATACAATACTCTTACTCATCCCGCTCCAATCATTGGTTCACTGTATTCATGTAAAAAGGTTAATGAGAAGCTGTGGTTCAGAGTCACATACATTATTTATTTGCAATGGCAGATGCTGCCCGGTTAATGAAAAAAGTGACATTTCTGTGTATTAACTGTTTCCAAGCAGGTTTCCTTTAGTACCACTCCCATATTTGTTATTGGATGGCCACACAGGTAGTCCCGCCCCAAACTCACACTATTGGTTGAGCCACTGTTGATTTGCTGAAGCTGGATGGTTGTTTAAACAAACAGAGCAGTGTTTTGCTAGTGCCACTGTGTTTACACTACAGTTCAAAAGTTTGAGGTCAGGTTTTAAAAAAAAAAACAATTGAATTCATCAAGGACATTTTAAATTGATCAAAAGAGACAGTAAAGACATTTAGAATGTTACAAAAGATTCCCATTTCAAATACATTTTGTTCTTTTGAACTTTTTATACATCATAGAATCTTGAAAAATCATGGTTCCCACAAAAATATTTAGCAGCACTGCTACTTTCTTCACTGATAATAAGAAATATTTATTTAGCACCAAATCAGCATGTTTAATAATCAATATAAAATAACATTGCTGTATAATTTTACTGTATTTTTAATCACTGCAGCCTTGCGGAGTAAAAGAGACCTTAAAGAAAAAAAACTACCATCCATAAAAATTTGAAAGGTTGGGAAAATATAAGGCTGGAATAAGAGATAATGTTTTAACAAAGAAAAATTATATTACATGTTATTAAAAAATATATAATCTGGGGAAATTTTGATGAGGCAATTCAGATTCAGTGACATGCTGGCACTTTATACTTGAAGATGTATATAATCATTTCACAGCCACAAACCCATATCCCAAATTTTTTTAATTAGTTTTCCCTTTTGGAAAATTAAGCATTGAGGCGTTAAACACCATTGATTCTTTATGCTGAATCTCATGAATGCATGCCTTACTTGCCAACAGCATGCAATATCCTCTGTGCAGTGAGTCATTTTACAGTAAATGTACCCAGCAAATGGCAGTCAAAGGTGAAACTGTAAATGTGTTTGCTGCATGTGCTGGAGGCTTTGCACGTAAGAAACATGTCACAATCACTTTCATGTCTAGTCACTAGTCCCTACAGGAATTTACTGGTTTAATCTGCACAATAAGTCCATGGTTATATAAAAAATATCATTTATTTTCTCTGCATCATCCTTCCATAAAGAGAAACAGGGGTTTTTAGCAGTAAAAACCAAGCAGTGTTATGAGAGAGAAATGCTAAATGCTGTTTTTGTTGGGTGAGGTTAGTGACTGTGAATATATTACCCCGAGGGCCCTGATGGCCATTGTTTGGCCTCAACTGGTTAAAGTTATTGAACAATAGACTTCAGTGTCAAGAATACCAGAAAGGGTAAGGGAGGTTACTACTGACAACACCATCTCTGCATGTTAGGTTCAATGTAGCAGAAGTACAAATGATTGCTGCTTTGCATGTGAATTTCTTCTCCTTTCAGTCACACACATGCTATCAAAAGCACTTTATAACTTGTCTCCTAACAGACCTTCATTCTGAGGATGATTACTGAAACATGACCTCCTCACTGTAAAATAGCCACAGACCTTTGTGGTAAAAACTGTCACTTCTAGATCCAGTTCATGCTCTGAAAAGCCAAGAATAAACAAAACATCCATCTAATGCATCTCCTCGCTGTCCTCAACATAAGATAACATGCGTCTTATATACAAAATGTAGGTCATACAAATAGAAGTGTTGTTTTCTCGTTTTTCCCTCAGAAATGTGTTTCTGAGCAATAACTGAGAGTGAGATGGTTGCATGCCACTTCTGGTTGTGGTTTCTGTTTCTGATTCCCTCAAAACCAGTTCTGAACTACTAGTGACACTTTTGTTCAGAATTCACTTGTATGTAAATGTGACTTCAAACCTGTTGCCTTATGAGAATGAAAGTGATGCATAAATTCATCTTAAACATTTTGTTACACATATCTTGTTATCAGACACATTTTTTCATGTTGCAAAGTGTTCTTTTCTTTTTTCTTTTTTTTACATGCCAGTATGATGTATTTTGTCGTAGAGCCATTATATATCACTAAAACAAACAAGCCTAGCTCGCCTTGTGGAACAAATCCTGTCTTGTCATGATCCTGTCTAACTTAGGTCATCGGACCACGACAGTGACCTCATAAAGACTAGATTAGCATTGTATTTAACGGCTAATTAACCCCAAGCCTACATCTTTAGGCTGGATCTACACACTGATTCTGTTGCTGGTGACATGAGGTGCGTTGCTTAATGGCGACGTTAACAATGCTGTCATTAAAAAGCTTGTTTCGGTTGGAGTTATCACATGCTATATCACACATTTTTAACAGAGATTAGCATCTATATGCATTTTACATCAACATGCACAAAAAGTGTGACTGACGAGGGTTAGATTGGATTTGTCATATGAATATTCATTTTCATAAATGCCTGCTCATTAATATTCATGCTTTCTCTCACATACAGGTCCTTAAGTGTTTATATGGCTTTCTCATCATCTTTTTTAGCAGTAAAGTGAAAAATGAGAGTTGAATAACCCAACTTATTGTTTTGTTATTGATAATTTGAGGAAAATACATATATACATATATACTAATTTATATATATATATATATATATATATATATATATATATATATATATATATATATAATTATGTATATTATTTATTTGAATGCAAAAATTATAGTAATAATATTTAATGTGGTGTTTTTTGTGTACTGAATTATGGGATGTTTGTGTATATGTGTGTGTGCACAGTGCTAAATGTAAATAGCCTTCAGATCTGTTGTCAACATTCATCCCATTGTAACATTCACAATGCCTGTGTATTTAATCTGAAGGCAGCACTTACATGTATTTTGCTCATGCAGTGTGTCTTGCTCTCACCCCCAAGGCCAAGCCTCACACTCTTCAAATATTTAACACACACACACACACACACACACAGTATCTCTCTATCTGTGCCTGCTGTAGCCCATGCTGCCCTTGATTCAGTTCTGACTACCAAATATAAACGCATAGTACACACTCATAAGTATACACACATATCCACATAGGTGCACACACTTACAGTGTCCTGCAAAGCATGACCCATGTGTTTGACCCATAGCCAGGTTTTGTATTGTGAATACAATTGAACTGAATTGCAGCTGCTATGCCACAAAAAAAAAAAAAAAAAAAAAATATATATATATATATATTAGTGCTGTCAAAATTAGCGCGTTAACGCATTCGATTAATTTGAAATATTTAACGCGTAAAAAAAAAAAAACGCAATTAACGCGGTTGCAGTTTTTTTTATTTCCAGTTGTGGCCTATGTGTGTTCAACGTGCAAAGAAATATGGTTAAGACCAAGGAAGGACTTTTAGACGGAAAGTTTCAGTATAAAACTCTGCCGGATTACTCTTCAGTCTGCCACAAGAAACATTACTCTTCATTCATTCTGCCACAAGAAACAGCAACATTAAAATCATGAACTCAAATGTCATTGTTTAAAAAAAAAAAAAAATGACTGTAACAGTGCGTAAATCAGACCTTTCTGTAACGCTAACGTTAATAAGCTTAAACGAAATAACGAAATAATTGTGTAGCGGAGTATTTTTTGTACACAGTGCCGCGAACTGTCAATCACTCCTGTACGCGTGCATCACTGTCCTCCTCAGCTGCAGCAACTTGCGCTCTCTCTCTTCATCAAGCTTTAAAACAAAAAGGGTACAAAAAGATCATATTGTCTTTGTGCATAGGCTATAGATTAATTAGATAAATGAATATCTAAATTTGTGCCTTGCCGTCTATGGTATTTTTTTAGAACTTAGAAAAAAGATGCTGCAGCCAATGAACAGCCAGCGGGGGCTGCAGGACGACTCAACCTCCGCAGACAGTTTTTAATGTTTATCAGACAATAAATACTCAAGATTTTGCTTTAGTATAACTCACAACGAGTTTCACACACCTTCTCCGGCCACGTTGAGTTGTTGACACTTAACAGTGGGAAAAGCGACATATGCGCTTTTCACTTGTGTAACTTAAGGGTGAATGGGTAATGTAGTTTCTGCTCTGGGTGGGATGAATTAGGAAGCTCGCATTGTGAAGGGCGCTCTGAAAATCGGCAGTGCAGGTAAAAGATTAAAACCTCTATTAAAACAGATGTCCAAATGAGCGTACCGGTACGCTACAAGCACGTTCTGGGCGCACGGAGAGGTGGCGGTACGCTCAAGAGCTATATTTGGAAGTGGCGGTACTGAGTACCAGTGCATACCGGCCCACTTAAAGCACTGGCAATGACTATACTTTGGAATTTTTTTGCAGTCCACTTAGAATTCAACATGGAAATCATTTTTGTTTTTTATTGGCATTGATTGTTTTGAAATTCAAATGGTACTTACATGCCTGTGTTTTTATTTCTGTAATAAATATGGCTTTCAAGCCAACAGTTAATTTGGAGAATATTGATGGTTTATTGCAGGTATGTTGTTTACATGAGAAAATCTGTGTTACAAGTTAAACAAAAATTCCAATAAACAATCATATTTTGAATTTAAATAGTTTCTTTGTCTTGAGTTTACATTAATTATTTACATTTTACATTTACATATCCAAAAAGTTTCAGTCTTTTAATTGCGATTAATCGCGATTAATCGCGATTAATTTTAAAAATTTTTGCGATTAATTAGTTAATTTTTTTTAATCGATTGACAGCACTAATATATATATATATATATATATATATATATATATATATATATATATATATATATATATATATATATATATATATATATATATAGTGTGTGTGTGATTGTAATGTTTAATTGCCTTATTGGCACTAAAATTGAATAAAAAAATTTTTTTACTGAAAATTATTTTCAGAAAAGTGGAAAAGGGTTGTTAGTGAGCAGATGCATTAGATGGATGTTTTATTTATTCTTGACACAAAACTCTTAAATGTAATGTTTTCAGTATTATACAGAATATTATTAATGGCTATAATTATTAATGTAAAATATGATCATAATCTTGCTTCCAAATGTATTAAATCTATATGTTTTAATATTTTACATAGTAATTTTCAAATGCAGCCATGGATAGATTAAGCCATTCTCAGTTTAAATAACCTGTCCCAACAGGAAATAGCATGTTCTTTTATCTAACTATCTCTACCTCTGTGGCCATAACTGTGCTCAGTTCAGCATATTCCAAAGGTCCTTTTACTTCCAGGTGAATATGTTGCTGATATATTACAAATGACCTTTTCATGCAAGCAATCCTCAGAGAATCTGATTTTCATCTGAGCAATAAGAAGAGAGCGTCCCTAGCAAGCAGTGTGCCCTTTACAAGGTCTGATTGGCCGACAGGTAAATATTTATAGAGCTGTATGCTTCTCCATTCAGCTTCCTGATCCATGTGTTTGTGTTTTTGCATATGGGTATTACAGATTTAAGACGATGAACTTCATTGCCTTTTCTATTATGGTAAGCTTGATTTAATTATCTTCTCACCTTTAGGATCCATAGCACCCGAAAACCTTAATTTACTGGTCAGGATGTTTTAATGTAGTCTTGAAGACTGTTCGGCCCTTGTTAAACATCTGCTCAGGTGTGTGTCAGGAGTGCAGAGGCATTCAGAAGTCCCGGGGAACAATGGCACGTAACTCTAGATGACTCAGGACTTATAGGCAGGCTGAGAGATTTTTGTGTTTTTAACAGTAGGCTTGAATTTCGGTTGAAGATTACTGCCAGAAAGAAGTGGTGGGCCAGTCATAGAGATTGGATTGCTGAAAAACAAGCTTAATCATCTCCTTCAAAGGAAAACCAAGAGCAAAAAATCAGTTCCGTGTCTGCTATTGGTCAATATAAAAAAATAAAAACATGTTCATTTTCACTATTTTACATTTATATTGTCTAATGCTCAGTTAAAAGTGTAGTATTAACACTAATATTTTTACAATACCATTAAATGTAATCTTTAGAAAATCTCAAAATAATGAATTAGTCATACATTATATATTCACTTTTAAAAATTCACATTATATATTTCACATTTAAAATAATTGATTTGTTTAGTTTTTTACTCTAAAGAAGAAGAATGTATCAGTATCTGCCTGAATTTTTTGGAGAATCAGGGAATGGGACTGGTTCCAGACTCAAACCTGCATGTCCATGTCAGCAGCACAGCCTGTTTTGTGAGCATTAACCAATGCACCACAGCTCTAACATGCATATAAATCTTTAGTTTTCACTTTTACTTTTTAATTTTGAATCAGGAACCAATATTTTATGTGTATTCCAAATCATACAACTAATGCTAATGCTAAAACTGCTTAAAGTTAGTGTATAACCTTATGCTAGCTGTGTCAAAATTCCTTATTTGCTAAATAGTTTCCATATATATTTTTCCCTATAAGTACCTTATACATTTGTTGAATTAGCCATTTTTGTTTTAATTGTCTTCATTAGCGTGAATGTTGTGCAGAAAATGTCCCTGGAACCAAAAAAGGGACAGGAATTAGCACGGTCGTTAGCGACTCAGGCCAAAGCTGAGGAATTCCTTTGAAGCTGTTCTTATGGTAAGGACCGTTTTGCTAATCTCTGTTTGAGGAAATCATGGTATTTGGGTCACAAATTATTCACTCAAATTAGTGATATAAACTATTCTCTAAATAGCACAGAGTTGTTACTCCCTCCTGATCTCCTGCTAACATGCAATCCTCATGCTCCTGTAGTGTTTTTGTTGAGGGATTTGTTTATGTCACAACCAAAAACACATGTTTGGGGCACTGCACTGCTGAGCCATCAATAGAGTAAAGATAAAGTTAGTTTTAGTGAGACTTGGGCCTGAAGTTTGGCTCTAGGAGCGCAGGTCATTCATTGTGGGTGTTGTTAGCATAGCTGTTTTTGTTATCACGATCTGCTATTCATGCTGCTGCTTCTTCTTTTAGCCTTGTCTGACTGAGTGTTTAGAGTGGCGAGGTTTATTTGGGAGGAGAGTTGGGTCTTTGCCCTGTCCCACAGTTGCAGGCGGGGGGTTGGTTACAATAGAGAAGCACTGCCATGTTGCCATCACCATGATGGGCTCTGGCTCAGAGGACTGTGTCCTAGTCCAGAAAGATGCCGCTTTCTGTCTGTCTCGCTGACTGGGGTGCCCTGAGACACTCCAAAAAGAGTCAAGGGTGAGGTGTATAGACTAGACCCCTTTCCATCTGCTGAGTGTGTATTTGTGTTTGAGTTGAGCTTGTGTGCAAATGTTTACACGTGTCAGTAATGTTAATATAATATATATATTAGTAGTATATATTAGTGTATTTGTATTTATATAGTATATTTCTATTAATTGTTATATTTGTTTCGTTTTTATTTCAGTTTTAAATATTGTATAAAAATATATTGGACAATTATTTGAGTTTTTTAGTAAAAGTGTTTATCCCCCCAATTATTTTAAGTAATTTTACTGTTCAGTATTAGTTTTAGAAGCCACATTATTTTTCTTTCTGAATGATATCTGTGTTTCTCCATTGTTCAAAAGCAGCAGCTGCCACTGTGTTTTACTTAATAATATGTGAGTCATTCATGCTCAGTGTGTCTGGCCTGTTGTTTCTCCTGCTCTTTTTGCCAGCTGCTGTCACTCATCTGTCCTTCCTCTTACAGCATTGATGCTCATCCCACTATCTGTTAAAACCTGGCCAGGGCCAGCCAGCTTTCACTACTGTAATCAACTGTAGGATTTATGAATGGAAAGGTAATATGATTAAACACATTTAGGTAAAAAATATTACCAAAATCCTTTCTCTGAAAATTCCATCTCTTCAACATCCTAAAATAAGCACAAAGAGGATGTCGGGATTCGAGTTTACTCACTTTCCCATGCAATTTGAGCACAATGCTGTATTTAGAAAAATACTGTTTTGCAGTTGTGCAAATTTTAAGTAAAAAAAGGCGTAATTATAGTTTGCATTTGGCTTGCGTACAGATGCATGTTTTTTTAATTGTATGATATTTTTATGCACATTTGTGCAACTTATTTTAAAAGCTTTCATTATTGCACAAACAAAACTCTATCATCCCAGTAGATTTTGAGAGGCCGTTTGACTGAATTCAGTTCCACTTTAGGTGAGCTGAAGTGTCTCTTCACCCGCTGACTCCGTTCACAAGTGGTTGACCGCGAGGCCTCTCAATAAAGCTTAACCGTGCTAGTTCATTAAGAGAGCGATCAGTAGCAGAATTTGGTCAGCAGAGCTTGTCTCTGCAAGTGGGCATCGAGAGGAGGGGTTTGGGGTTTCTGAGGACGTGTGAAGTGGCTATTACTCTAAATTACAAGCTTCAGTATAAAGCACTGGCAGGCAAAGGATACACACACTCATACAATGCAATGCTGAAGCATTATTGTTCAAGTATCAACAGCCACTTGTCTTTTTCCCTCTCAGACAGACTGATAACCCTTCTTTACACTCTCTGGAAACCATTCTGTGGATTTACGCACAGGGCGTTTATTAGATAGCCTCCCACTAAATTAATAGCATTTTAATGGAACATACCATCATTATATTTTCATCACTTCTTTGATTTCCTTCTTAAGCACACTATCTATCTATCTATCTATCTATCTATCTATCTATCTATCTATCTATCTATCTATCTATCTATCTATCTATCTATCTATCTATCTATCTATATATCTATCTATCTATCTATCTGTCTATCTATTTTTTAAGCATGCACAAAAAGGCTAATTGAAATTCAGACACTTTAGATGAAGTTGATTGTCACATTGAAAATCTATATTTTTTTAGCAGTATTATTTATTGAAGCTTTAATGGAAAGCATCTGATTAAAATGTAGCCTGATATATTTCATACCATATATAAATATATAAAATCTAGAATGTTCTTTTTTATTATACTTTTTTTTAAATACTATATTTTATGATATATTACAGTACATTAAGTTATTTTATATATATATATATATATATATATATATATATATATATATATATATATATATATATATATATATATGGAATAAATACATCAATAACAAGTTCAATCATAATATTTATATTTATGAAAAAATTATTATAAAATAAATGTTAAAATATTTATCAAATGTTTCTTCATTAAATATTTTATCAATTAAATATTTATCAATAAATATATCTCATTATATTTATATACTTAATTGTATCTGTGCGTGCGTGTGCGTGAGTGCGTGCGTGCGTGTGTGTGTGTGTGTGTGTGTGTGGAATTTGTTCTCTGGTTGGTTTTACTGCCTGATTTTGGTTTGTTTTTTGCTACTTTGTCTTTTCGCCTCGTTTCCTTTGTGTTTATCATTTCAAACACAGCTGCATTAACTCTATTGCAGGGGTTTGCAGCACAGGGACCCTTAAGACTGATGCTCAGAGTAGAATTACAACAGAGCACACACATCTGCAGCCAACAATGGAGAGAAACATAATTGTGTCCTGTCATATTTAAATGCTCCTCGACTGCAGAAAAAGGACAAAATATATCCCTCTCTCTAGCTTTTCATTGGTCTTTTTTGCCCCTTCCTCGTCCTCTCTGTCTCTCTTTCACTTTCAGCAGAGATGCAGCTTTAGCCTCTAGACTAGTCAGAAACAGTCTGGCGTTTGAGGGAACAGGCATTGGCAGAATACAGAGGTGGGGGGGAGAAACACCTGGGTTTCCTCTGCTCCTTTTTAACCACTTCATGCAAATAAGGCCCGAGTTTCAAACTCATTCGGTTAGCACATAAACAACCTACAAAACAACAGACGGCTTCTCAACAAAACATTATTTAAGAATCTTAAACTGATCATCTTAAATTGTTCAGAATGATTCTTCTGTTATTTTTTATTTTATTTATTAATTTATTGTTAGATTTATTTTCAGACTTTTATTAATTGTATTTATTATTTTAATTTGCAGATAAATAAATTGTTCTTACATGTTATTTTATTTTATATTCGGATATGTTCTTCCCTGTTGTCTTGTTTTGTTTTATTTTATTTATGTTTTTATTTTAGTGTATTTATTTAACTTTTTAATTATTATAGTGTAAATTAACTATAATTATTGAATGCTTATATATATATATATATATATATATATATATATATATATATATATAATTCATTTTATTGTTTTATTCTTTTAATAGTGTATTCATGAATTTCATTTTAAATTTTTTATTATATTATAATTTTGCCATTTTACATTTTAAATGTTAGCTGTAAAAGCTTTTTGCCACTTCATTGGTACAAAAGGAGAGGACAGGAGTTGAAGGATAGAGGAAGAGAAAGTAGGATCAAGCTAAATTTGAGCTTATGTCTCCCAGATGAGCAACAGAGCTCACAGCCTTGTGTGCGAACCACTAAGCCACATCTCATGGCCTCTTGTCATGACTGTACTCTGAAATCTTTGCATATGAACCTAAATGAAAGGTCTGTTGTTGTTTGTTGCTCAGCTGGAGAGAATAATGTCTTGCCTCACATTCAATCAGAAGTATCCTCCACCTCTGAAGTCCTTTTGTGACTAAACATACAACCAAATCAACTCAGATTCTCACAGCCACGTACACAGAACAGACATATCTAGGGTTTTCATTTGAAGTGGGTTAAATGTGATCGCTGCAGGCTGAATGCACACCCCATCGCTAGCCTCTTTTGCATTATGCTCACTGGTGTGAAAACATACCCCGACAAAGTTGTTTCTGACCAGCTTTCATACATAGATGGCTTATGGGTTCTTTGGTTAACTTTTAGTATGTATTTAAAAAAAGAGAGAAAGTACGATTTGTATGTTTATATATATATATATATATATATATATATATTGTTGGTTTTTATATTACATATTTTACAATTGATTTGTTGAATGGTTGAACTTTGCAACAGTCTAAACTATTAATATATATTGTTTGCGGCTGGAATACAGTTCATAGATGCTTCATTAAACTAATATTCCAACCTGATCTCACGGCAATTCATTCATATTTTACGAGGTGCCTAATTCGTATCAATTTGTACGACCTCATTCGTACAAATTCATACAATTTGTGCTAAATCGTATCTATTCTACATGTTACACAATTTGTATGGATTTGTACGAATGACCTACACCTAACCCCGCCAGAATCGTACAAGTGAGGTTTTACAAATTCGAATTAGCCACCTCGTACAATACGTACGAAATGGTCATGAGATAATGCTGGATACTCCTATCGTTGCTATCGTTAACAGTGCCGTCTCATGAATTTAAAAGTCGTTTAAACCGTCAGCGTAAGGTTTAGCTCTTTGTTTTTTTTTTCTGTCTTTAACATTCGCATAAATTTGCAATCCTTACTTCCATTCAGATTTGACTAATTACATCAATACAGGAAAACTTAGATTATTGCCATTTCTATTTAGTTATGCAGGGTTGTTATATACAAATTATATAAATTTTCCAGTCTACTGTACAATTTTGTCTTTTGAGATGTTTTTGTTGACATGCCTAATGTTGGTTGAATTGTGTGTACGTGACGCACAGGCCTATCGCAGTCACACATACCTGAGCGTTCTCCTGTAAGGATTCTTCTCTACATTTCCCTCCCTGCTGGGTCTCCCAAGGGGGACAAAATCACATGGTTTACCCTGCAATCATTCCTTACACTAACCGGTAAGATAAATCTATAGGGTTTTTATGCTTTTGATTTATTCTTTAGAGTAAACAGTTGCTTGAGTTCTTTTGTTTTGCTTCTTTTCACATTATATCCATTATGGTGTTTTGAACATAACATTTGCCCAATTGTTTCTCGAATACATGCCGATAGCGTTTATACAGCTGTGAATGACCTTAGTTATCTATGGAACCCCACTATTTAGTTTTTCATTCCTTTATGAAAATATTTTACTCAAATTGTAACATTATTAACCTGCAGATTATTTTAAAGTGAACAGGCTTATGGAAATATCACAAAAATCACATATATGAGTTTCAAAGTGTCGAATGGAAATGTTATATTTTAAATGCAGTCATGTCTATGGAGATGAAGCTGAAATGGCCTTTTAAGATATATTTTTCCATTTTATTTTTATTTTAATATTAATTATTATTCTTTTGATTGTTTTTTTGTTTGAGGACATTCTACTTGAGATTACACATTCAAAAATAGCAAATAAGTTAATCATTATTAAAAAAGGATGTACGAGATTGGATGAAATTAAATCGTTGATTGATACAAATACTGATGACTGTAATTATGCTACATTAATGTTAGTTATGTTTAAAAAGTGCCCTTCAGTGAAAAGCATGGATTGAATATTCAGAGAGTTATAAAATGAAATTAATTTTATTATAGAAATTGTTCTGAGAGACTTCTAGGGAAGACAAATACTTACATTTTGACATAAACAAAACTGAATTATACCGAAGACACAATCTACCGTTTTAAACTAGCAAACATTTTCCTTCTCCAGTTCAGCAGTCACCATGATCAACAAGTAGCTTACTCTTGTCTGCAAGCTTTGGAAGACAAATTTTGGATTGGCTTCCTTTAAATTTGCTTTTTTTGTTGTTTTGAAATGATACAGATATCATTTGTTTCTACATGTCCACATCTGAAACGGAAATGGGGAGTTCTTGATATCAGCTGATGAAGAAAAAAGAATGAAGAATAAGCCTGCACGAATGATCTTCCTCTTCACCGATGTAAGACCAACTTGGTTTGACAGTCCATCCACGGTTGTTCAATTTTGTTTTTCCTTTTTGTTTGTTGTTTTTTGTCTTAAGATACAATTGGCCATTACATGTACAAAAACATCAAAATGACTTAGGTTGGAAACTGAAAAGCAGAGATTTTTTTTCTTTTTCCATTTTACGATATAACACCGGGCACTTTACAGAAGTCTGTTCTCTTTTATTCTTCAAGTCTTTGTGTCAAAGAATGATAGAGAAGTGGCACAATCCCCGTACAAAAAGGTCCTTTAGAGTCTCCTCCTTTCCTTCCATAGTAGAATACTGCTGAACAGCCCTGCCTTGAAGCCGAAAGACATCAGGAGTTGGAGAAGCTCCTCGCTCTTTTTTCCTCTTTTTCTTTTTTGTCCTCGTATGACTTTTTCTCACTGTAATCTGGGCCAGTACTGCGACATGTCTGGCTCACTGCCTGGTACTTGGACTGGTACAGAAACTCCAGGCGAGATTAGACCTAGCACAGAGGTGGGAATGCAGAAATATTTAGGCTTGTCATTCAGAGCATGTATAAAAATGAATAAAATAAACGTATATACAGTGTATATATATACTGTAATTATGAAAGACATTTTAAATAAAAATAAATGTTAAATAAATCAATTAAAATATAAATACATTTCAGATAAAAAGTTGTCACATGTGACTTCAGAGTTAATAATTTTAATGAAACTAAAATATAAAAGAAACATTTCATAAAATAATACATTTTATATACTTTTTTAAATATATTGTTATAAAAGATAAAAAATAAATTCAATATTAAGATATATTTAATAAAAAAAATTAATACATTTCAAAAAACACTGAAGCTTATTGTTGGCCACGTTTGACTTTAGAGCATTATATATATATATATATATATATATATATATATATATATATATATATATATATATATATATATATATATATATATATATATATATATATATATATATAATGCTCTAAAGTCAAACACATATATATATATATATATATATATATATATATATATATATATATATATATATATATATATATATATATATATATATATGTGTGTGTGTGTATGTGTGTGTGTGTGTGTGTATAAATAATACAAAATAATATTTGTTTTCATTTTTATTACAAAATGTTGTGTAAAAATATTTATTAAAATGTTTAATAAAATAACATAAATTTTTCTTTTATTTTTAGTATAGGAATAAACTCTTACCCGTTGAGGCTGTGCCTGAGGGGGCCATTGATTGGCTGTTCATATGTGCTTGCATGTGCGGTGGGGTGTATGTGTCATAGCTCCGCCCATTCACCGTAGGACTAGTGGGCAACATGCAGGAGTAGGATGAGGTCTGGCTGGGCTGTGGAGGGGGTAAAAATGGCAGACCTGTCAGCAACACAGCCTTAAATAGAAACATCTCTACAGACCTGTATGCTGTAGTTGCATAAGGTTTTACAGTGCTCGGAAATTTCAAATTAATAATCCTATGAAACACTAAGACAAGCGTATGAAGAGTATATTACAGTGTGAGGCACTAAACTGACAAATGTGGACATACTTGCATAGGAAGGTTGTTGGCCATGGTGAAACTTGGCATTGGTGGCAGGGCGCTGTATGTGTTTGTGAGGGCTGTGTCTGATCTTCCCAACATAGAGCCTGATGTGAAGGATACTGTAAAAAAAAAAAAGAATGTCCAAACATTATTTTTTGTATATTTTCAGTAGTATTTTCTTATGGCTCTTGTAAAGGAACAATGTGTACATTTTAGAGGCGTTACCTGGCGTTGTGGGCTGAGGGATTGGCTGATAAACACTAGTGCTGAAGCTGCTACTGATGGGTATGTGACTCGAAGAGTTTGTGGCTTGTCTTCTTTGATTTCTTAACTTTTCCTCCCTCCTCCATTTAGCTCTTCTGTTCGAAAACCATACCTGGATGGACATACTTTAATTAGTTATCAAAGACATTTTAAAACAATGTTTGAACAATCAGTATCAAGCAGGATGAAGAAGAAGTGGGAAACTTTTGTATGAAATATATTCCCCTTTAGATTCTCAGCTATTTAAAACTCCATAAAATCAATTGACGGCAGTTTTCATATCCTTGCAGGTGCATTTCCAAGTTCTTTTTCATTTTTTTTTGCAGGACCAAGCCGATCTCAAGGCAATTCATACGAATTCATACGACCACACTCGTACAAATTCATACGGTTTTTGCCAAATCGTATGTATTTTACGAGTTGCACAATTCGCATGAATTCGTACGAATGACCTAAACCTAACCGTCACTGGGGTTTAGACAAATCGTATAAGATGGTATGAGTGAGGTCATACAAATTCGTATGAGTGATGAGTGATTTCCTTTTCTTTTTTGCTGTGAGTCAAGCAGCCAATGAAAATTGCAAGAAAAACTATGACAAATTATTATGAAACGTACCCATTTTTATCTCTGTTTATCCGATTTTAGTGTTTTCGCTCACCTGTATTCTTGCCTCTGGTAAATCTATTTTTGCAGCTAGTCTCTCTCGTGCGAAAACGTCAGGATAGTGCGTTCTCTCAAACTCTGGTGGAAACATTATCAAATAAGTCATGAGTTTAAAAAAAAACATTTTCTGTGCAGTTACACAAGGGAAATGCTTAAATGTCATGCAGAGCATGCAGTAATTTAAGTATAAAAGTTTATAAAAATGTAACTGTTTTGTTGTAGCTAGTCTATAGATGCTTTAATATCAGTGCTAATCTTCATGTTTACCTTTTTCAAGTGCTTCTATTTGTTCTTGTGTGAAAGATGTGCGGTTTCTTTGGAGTTTTCTTTTTAGCTGAAGCCTCATTTGGGTCTCATCTGAATCCTCTCCATTGGAGCTTATTGAGTTTGTGTTCTCACCGCCTCCATCTGACTGCTGGCAGCCGTCTGGAAAGGAAATATGAAATGTAAGTTTGTGCGGTTTATTCACACTTCTCATTCTCTGTTTGGACTCTTAGCTGTAATTAAGGTATATTATGGTTTTGCCTGTCATATTTAGGTTGTAAGAATTTAGTAAAAAATTACTGGAGCATTTTGTAGGCTATTGCCATCTACGATGTTTATACATTTAGAGCACGCTCACTTAGATCTTTCAGTATCAAGTCACAAAGGCTGACGAGCTTGATGGCTTTACAGAAATGTGGTAAAATGTCCCAGAAAACCTTTTCAGATCCTCTGAAATGTTTTTTTAAAAACCAAACACCCTCTCCCTCCTTTTCATTCCCGAGTTCTTCAATTAGCCTATGGCCACCATATGGGCATTTGCAGAGCTATTGAGGTGACCACCAATACTTGAATAGGAGAGGGATGCTTTCACAGCCACACAATGCGGGAGAGTAAGGGTAACTCTTAAATACTCGCTGGGAGGACGGATGGCAAACTTTCGTGGGTTGAATTTTGAGGACACAATTGGATGAGGCGACAAAAGGATTCTCTCCAGCAGTCATTGTAGCACGAGGATTCCAGTCAACAGACTTCTCAGCTCGGTGTGTTAACCTTTATGCTCTACTGTCATTAATCACTGTCCCTAGGGCCGGCCCATTCAACCTCAGTTAGGATTTATACCTTCTTATAGGCGCAGAAAGAAAAAGAGATGGCCACCATGAATGAGACATCTAAATACGAAGGCTCTTGTTTGTCACAGACCAGCTCCGAGTCGATAAGCTTTAAACCTGCTGTGTTGTTGGGCACCAGTGCATAATCATCCTTTTTCATCTCACCAGATACATTTGAGATTAAAAAGTTTTATTTGAAGTTTGAAAAGTCTAGCAAGTGGATATTTTGAGTGTTGTGAGGTAATAATGAAACCCCAAACAGTTTGGACTTTGAAACTGGTTGTGGTGTAAATAGTCACATGACCATCCAGATGACCCTTTAAAAGATTATTTTGGTCCTATAGAAGGCAACCTGTCAACCTCTCATATACATATACAACCTGTCATAATTTGGAATATATAATATTAAAAAGGTATATTATGAATGTATTAAATAACGCTCATAGCACCTGTAAACATCACATTTGTGTCCAGTTGGAAAACACAGAGCCTGTTTTACAATAGGTAACTTATTGAGCCCAATTAAAAATAATAATATTAATAAACATATATTATATGTTATATATTAGAGAGAGAGGGGGAGATCTTTTTTATATATATAAATAGGCTAAATCCACTAAAATTGTATAAAGAATACTATTTTGTGTCACAAAATGTAGTTTTAAGGGTTTTTAGGCAATGATGTATTTGTTATACTTCAAATATGCAGTTTGCTAAAAAAGATAAGGCTTATTTGAATATTTGCTTCAACGTTTTCAGAGATATGAGCTCCAGGGCATCAGCGGCCGTTCATCGCTCATGAACCCGCTGAGAGCAGCCTCGTCTCGGCCAGTTCTTCTGTATTTTGACTAAGTGATTAAACATGAGATATAATTCGTTTTGGGTAAATCTAACGGCAGTCTTTGGTCTCATTTATCTATTATTTGTTCCAGAGCAAATAATTTTTGCTGAAGGCAAAATCTCATCACATTATATTTTATATAGCCTAACTATACTGTATATCACAGCGCAACCTATGTTGCTTTTGACTGAATTGCCTAGCAATGTTTATGATGAGTGTTGTTGTTTATTAAATATTGTTATTCAATAAATAGTATTTAATATAAATAACATCAGTATTTAGTTTTGGGTGTGTTCCTGATGGTGATTTTAGTTAGCCTACATTGTTCTGCCATGAGATGGTGACAAGAGACTGTTTTTATGACTCAGCAGTAAGGACTTTTATATTGAAAGAGACTAAAACAAGGTTGTAAACAAAGTTAATTTTACTTTTTCAAAAACACCTTGTAAGACTCAGGCAACAAAGACAATGAGCAGCGCTGTCATCGGAACTCGGACAAATATATCGCTTTCCTAAGAGGACAATCAAAGTAATGTTTTATTGTGAATACGAGACTGAACTGAAGATTGAATGCTGTATCAGATGCAGGTAATCACACTGGCTCAGTCCATCTCTCTTATAATATTCTACTCTACATCGCTACTAGTTCTAAAGTGGACATTTTTTAATTAGTTATGGAGGCTTGGGCTCAGAAAACTTTACTTGAGATTTAACCCAGGAAACAAAAGAGGGTTTTTAAAGACTCAATAGGCTAGTTGTTTCATATGTAGGCTATTTACACACTTGTGTCGTCCAACTATTGTATAAATGCAAAATCATATATTGCTCATATATATGTTAGCTTACTGTTTAATTTTTAAATTGGGACTTATCGAGCAAATTATCTGTTTTGTTGTTGTTTTGTTTTTTGGCTCCATACAGGTTAGGCTACAGCTGATCCAGAATAAAACGCATGATAGGTAAAAATTTATAGCCTGGTGCACTGTAAGTCGCTTTGGATAAAAGCGTCTGCTAAATGCATACATTTAATTTTAATTTAATAATTTAATTAGAAACTAAAATGGAGCTAATAACATGCACATAAAATGCTGGGTTGTTTCAACCCAAGATTGGGTCAAATATGGACTAACCCAACCACTGGGTTACATTTTTAATTAAGTTTTTAACCCAAACATTGGATTAGTCCATATTTGACTCAAAGTTGGATTGAAACAACCCAAGCATTTTTTAGAGTGAACTGGAAAAAGTACTGTCCAAAATTACTTTTTAGTAATATTATGTAAATTTGACATGGTTACTCAACTACTCATTGGCATAGTGTGAAATATTAGACTAGAAAGTGATCCTCAAATCTGGCTCGCGAGATCCAGTTTCCTGCAGAGTTTAGTTCCGACTCTAATTAAACAAACCTGCCTGTGATTTTCTAATGATCCTGAAGACACTGATTAGCAAACTCATGCGTGTTTGATTAGGGTTAGAGCTAAACTTCGCAGGAAAGTGGATCTTGCAAGCCAGATTTGAGGATCACTGGACTAGATATTAATAGTCTAACTTTTATTTCTTCCTTCAAGTTTCTTTATTTTTCAAAGACAGTGCATTTCTATGTTCTAAGAAAGTTTTAAAAGGTCTTTGTGTTTAGTATCCCCACTTTTCAAGAGCTAATCCGAATGTGTGGCCTGTTCTCAAAAGCCTGACCAACTGTCGCCAGATTTCGGATTTGTTTTCTCTGACAAAGGCGGTGGGAAATAAAGTCGTTCCTTATTTGGGCGTTGTCGTAACCGGTGAGGCGGAAGGCAAGCAAAAAGGTAGCAAAACAACCGCGGCATCTTTCAGCTGTGGAGGCCTTGATGAGGACCTTTGGAAAAGGGAAAGTGTCCAAATCCTTTAGACGGCTTTAGCACCCCGAGCCTCTGGCGGAGGGAGGGGCTACTACGAGTCCTCTGAATGAGTTGTCTCCTTTAGCGTCCTGTCAGCCCAGATGAATCCGCTATTTTATTCAGTGTTGCGTGACATTCATCAGATGGCGACCATATTTGTCTCACCCTGCCTAATATCCTACTTTGGGAGCGAACTTCTAAACGATAGTGAATGAAAATTCTATATGCCTAAATAGGTTTGCTAATATATATATATATATATATATATATATATATATATATATATATATATATATATATATATATATATATATATATATATATATTGTTTTTTCTTTCTTTTATATTTGTTGAGACAAATCAAAAATGAGATGCTTAAGAGTAACGGCAATTAATTCACAAGTATTAAATAAGCACTTTATTATACGTTTTCTCCTCAAACATGGTGCGTACGATGCCGCTTGTCAATAAATTATTAAATATATATAGGCAACATGGCATGCGAACTCAAATTAATCCATATATGCGTATTATGCACTGCACTTTAAGTAGCCTATAGTTAAATGTGTCTAAATCTATTCATAAAAACATGCTGAATATTATATAATGTGATTAGCTCAGTTATGGGCTACTCCTCTTTGCATAAAACACGTTTGTTTATTTGTTTGCTGTAAACCAGTCAATGATTTGACAGGCCGATATTATATACAGACATTAATTCTCTATGTGTCATATATTTGTATATGTCTGTCACTTTAGCTGTGTAGCTAGCGCCTTGACAAGTCTAATTGTCAGACGTTGCCATATCATGTCCAGCGTGTCTCCGGTGGAACATTTCCACAGCTGTCTCCTCCAACTAAACGCGTATTTCTGTCGCCTTAATGAGAAACAAAACGTTTTCTAATGAGCTATTACATAGCGACAGAGCTGTTCCCATAACACATGTTTCTGTGTGACAGAAACATATTTTGTTCGGGGAATCCTTGTTTATTTCTATGCCGCGTTCTTAAAGAACTGTAAAGGTGGACTGCAACTCACATTATTATTCTTAATTTTTATTTCATTATTAGAGTCACTGCATATAATTTAGCCTATAGCTAATTCAAGCGTCATTCAATTATTGATAGGCTGTTATAACAGTAAATTAAGCTCCGTGAAGCATGCATATAATTTAATTGGCTATTTAATATTTTAATATTTTATTTAATTCTATCGTAATACTTAAAAGTACATTGAATAAAAAATGTATTATTCTGGGAATTGTTTTATCTCTTTATATTTTAATTAATTACAATTTACTCCAGGTTGCAAAATAACATATTTAGGTAATACAATGCCCTTTTCATAATTAAAATAGCCATACCTTGATTGGGCTGTCCTGGCACCGAGGTTCCGGGGTACCAGCCCGGCCGGGTCCCCCACGTGCCGGTCTGACCGTTCAGCATCCTCAGCTTTTCATACATGCCATCTGCTCCCATCTGTTGCTTTTCGCTAGCCAGGTTGCGCAGTACTCTGTTTATCGATGACACCTGAAAGACGAACCCAAAGATGCCGCACATTAATTAAAGAGCGCATCCGCGATGTGGCATGTTGTCTTTTGGAACGATTGGCCCCATTTCTGCACAGGCCTACATGCCAGAGCATTACATCGCATTGCATTCTACTTTGTATAGTGAAGATTAACAGCAGCGTCCGGGGAAGGCCGGTGTTGGGGAATGTTCAAGGTCATTAGTGCATGCTTTTAAACAATGCATTACGCATTAACTTCTCTGAATGAACTTACACTGGGTATATTATCGTTTGTGCAGACCCCTCTGATAGCAGCCTGTCTCGGATTTCCCACGCGAAGATTGACGGACACTCCCTCTTGTACTGGGCGATTTTGCCGACACCTCGGGGGTCGCTACTCTTGGTTTACTTCCTCCGATCGCCCTGGGTCTGATGGAGCCCGTTTCATAGTATCTACCCAAGATTTTACTCACGCAGCCGTTCGACACCTAGACAGAAAACAAAAGAAACAATTCACATACATTATTTAAAACTAGTGTGAAATGTTAAGTGTGTGCTGGAAGCAATGATAAGCTTACGTTTTCATTGTCCAGCACTTGGACTTTTGCATCAGCATGGGTCTATAACACAAGAGATACCTTTAACACGAAAAATATGTCTTCAGTGGTACGAGAAATTATGCACTCTTTAAAATGCATTTCGGGTCGCCAATTTTTAAAAAAATTGCCAAATGGGGGAAAAAATTGAAGTGCTTCGATCCATTCCTCAAGGACCACCGTTTATGCATTCCAAAATGAAATCTGAAATGAATTCTCGTTGGTCGCTGGCATTAATAATGCAAGGAAAATAATATTATTGATTAAAAAAAAAACAGCTGGGAAAATGACGTTTGAAACAGCACAACATGTGAAATAAAACCAAAATATTTCCATTTTTGGTGAAGAGTTCACATGGACGGAAAAGATGCATTCTCATCACCTGCAGAATCCGGGATATGTCACACGGCCGCGCGCCACTGTGAGCGAGTTCAACTATTTTCTGTCTCGTGGAGTCTGGCAACGGTCTGCCGTTGACGAACACACCGCCGAGCTGGTTCACTCCACTGTGACCTTAAAAAAGAAGGTAAGATCCCGTTGTAAAACACCAAGCATTTAACGCACCAGCCTCAAAATACTCACTCCATTAAAACAGAATCCAATCACAGCTGTTTTCAACAGAAGCTTTCAGGTCGCGATTGTCTAAAATGAGTCAAGCATTACAAAGAGCATTGTCAACAAATCCCATGTTCGGAGTAAATCGCTTTTAAATCAGCATAGCCGGTTATTATGCTGTTCCATATGTTTTGGACAGTTCTCCAGATGTGCTCATAATACCATAATCTCCTAATGCACAATTGTAATATAATTAACACATGCAGAACATTGATTAAGCGTCAGCGCTCTCTATGATCTGGAGCAAAACATCTCCAACCCACTGAGCTGAGATTTGCGCATCTTTGCAAAGCCTTAAACGGATCAGATGGCGTAATGCTATTTGTGGCATTATAATAAAACTTCTTAAAACGCTGCCATGTTTAAAACCATAGTCTCAACATTAAATAAAATAACTTTAACAATAAAAGAAAAAAAAAGAAAAAAAAACAACCAAAGCACAGCATTTCCTAACTAAGCAACTGGCTTATGTTACTTTGTATGTGGAAAAGCCCGTAAAAGCAGACCAAAGGCACCAAACCTGAAGCCAAAACGGAAAAAGCAGCCTTCCCAGTTTTGCTTTACTTCTCAGCTCCCTTCCCTCCGAAGGCCTCGCGTTAAATTGAGTCCAAAGAGCACAAGCTCCTTTGCATAAATAAGCTCCAAATATAGAAGAGGGGGAAATATGATGAGCCTGCCTGACATTTGTCTTTAAAATAAAGCTAGCTGCATGTCAAGTTTGAGCTTAATTTCTGAAATAGGCGGAAGTCGCCCTGGATCATGCATGGAAGGCTAATTGAAAAGATCAGTTGGAGCACTTGTGGCAGGAATGTCACTTTATGACAATAGCTCTGCTTTTGAAAATCGCATCGTCACGACAAATAGTAGCATGATAAAACGACCCTTTCTGTCTGCATTTGATATCACTCAGACTAAATTGGACTCTACTCATTTCCCTTTAAGGGAAGCTTAATTTTAAGGTAGCCAGGGGCTGTGCGCGTGTACGTTCACGGGGGCGCGCCTCGCCCTTAATATATTAAAAGTGACATTTTTTTTTTACCAAGTGACAAACCTCCATTTGCCTATATTTACGCACTGGGAGCGAGTCTGCGGGATGCTGTTTTATTCTGTAGGTTTATGCATAATAAATCTGCAGAGCGAAATATAAATCTGAATTATGCATGAATGTTTATTTTTATTGTGCACACTGAAGGTTTATTCTACCCGAGAATTATTTCTGATAATATTTCTAGCACTCTTAACATAAATGCGGAAAAAAAATACATATCTGTTCAATAAGGAATTAGTCAATCCGTTGTTGATGTTTGTGTGTGTGTGTTTCCTGCTACGTAATAGACACAATTAGATTTATTGGCTTTGAAATCCAATGCCTTATGGCTTTAAAATACAGCCACTTGATTTGAGCTCGCCAACACGCAGATTAGGATATAAAATCAAACTTTCACTTGAAAGGTTAAATCTTAATCGTTCTTTAATTCCCCACGGGGAACGGTGTGTGTCTCGCGCAGTGGCAATCATTGCGCGTGCGGTACTCTGTTTCTAATCAATTAATACAGAAGACATATGGTGTCAGTTTGGACGCTCCACACTATATACACAAGAGTTATTAGCACAAAGCTTGGATTGTCGCCTGTGACCTTTAAACCAACCAAAGGCCTAACCCGAATATATATTTTTAGTAATACACGCGAGACATCACACAACATTTGTGTACAATAACACCATTTATCCATAAGAAGAAAAAAAAAATCAAAATAAAATTTTTAGGAGAAACTTATTTTCATACATATTATTTTAGGATGTTTTATCTTTAGTTCTTTTTAATAATAATGTTTTTAAATGTGGGAATATGAATTTTATATATATGTCTCTAGTGTAATGTGCCCCATTTCCACTGACCTAGATTTAAATGCTCCTTTGAAACTCCAAAGTGTTTCACATACAAAAATAATCAATGGACGTCTACGTTAGTGACTAACACAGTACACCAGTCGTTAGTATGACGACAGAGCAAACACTGGCACTTACAACAATAAAAACATTAGAAATGATGATGGCATTCAACACACCTTCGTTACAGATGTCATACACCTCTTGTCCAGCATTAAGAGAGAAAATATGTCTCATTTATTTTAATCATAACTTACTCAGTACTTTCCACAAATTACTAAAAGTATATGTTTTGCAAGTTGGCCTTCACACATCTCAAAGACACAGACACATCCGCGCATGTAATTTATTCATGCTCTAGGACACTCAACGTTGCATCAAAGCTCGGTCTATTATTTCACTCTCGCGGTGTTTCATAAACATGACAGACATTCCATCCAAATCATGCAATGTCAATTTCGTTTCTGCTAATGGACTAGGTGGATTGGCCGCCGATGCTAACATTAATTCAGCAATTATTTAAAAGCAAGTCAAGCAGAAACATCCTCTCTCTCTCCCTCTCTCTCTCTAACACACACATACACACACAATTATGCAAAGAGCATATGGGTAAGACATTCTAAGTAGGTTGTGTAGCTATGCAGGGTTCCATGTGAGTTTTTTTTCGCAATTTAAGGAATTTCTCACTGGGAATGCAATTTTTGCTCTCTCAAATGTAGCCTTACGAATTTTAAATAATGAACTACGATGTTCCATAAAATGTAAACTTGTTAAAGTCAGGCTTAAGCGAGTTTAGCTTACTATAGTATTCAGCTACTTTTGAGGGAGCTGTATGAATGACAGGCAAAAAAAAATTGGCAGCACCCCTGACTTACAGTGTAAACTGCCTTCACCCAAAACAAATGCTTTTCTGGCTAGACGCCCCTCACGTTTTTCTTGTGTGTGTGTGTGTGTGTGTGTGTATACAAAAACGCATTTCAGAAAAAGAAAAGAACTCCACTTACTGTTTTGCATCATGGACGCGACGCCAGACTCCCACGTGGCCCGGTA
>NW_020525677.1:15000-21708 GCF_003368295.1 Carassius auratus | reverse complement strand
TCTCCTCCTTACTTTATTTCTGTCAGACATTTAGAGAAGCTTTTATTGAGAATTAACAGAGTTTCAATGTTGATACTTGATTTATTTTAGGTCACCATTGTGGTGATCAGTGTTTGGTTTAGTTGTGATCTTGGTCCAGTTACTTTCTTGTTTTACCTTATCTTTTGCTGCTGTAACAGTGTATTTTAAAACACTGTTTTTGTGGCAAAGAAAGACAAAGTTTAAGAGAGCTCAGGTTTATCAGCTCATGGGAGCCATGGATGAATTTTGAAAGGTGGCACCCAGAATGCACTGCAACATGCTTTTTTGATTTTCACCATTGTTGAGTTTCACAGGTTGATTCTTGATGTTTGCACGTCTAACGGAAAGACTGTTTTGAAAGATTTTTTGAACAATTTTTAAGAAATTTCCTCAGATTGTATTTAAAATACTGGAAATACTTTGTTGAAGAGTCATAGGGCTCCAATAATCAACAATTTAACTTTAAATCAGTAATTCAAGAATAACAATAGTCTTTGCTTGTCCATCAGTTTTATAACTCAGTTATAACAGCCAATTAAAACCTGGCTTTATCATTTTAGGGGACAAGAGCCCAAACTAAAGCAAACACTGACCACTATAATGGTGACACCATTAAAAAAGTGATTTTCATCTTTGTTGATTCTTCATGTTAACATCAGGTTAATAACGTCAATAATGGTCAATCATCACTCAATTAATCACTTAATTATCTCCATTAACTTTAACTCTGCTTCAGTGTTATTTAACACTCCTATTCTAACACTTTCACACTCTTGAGTGTGGTCTCACATGTACTCCCAGCTGAGTTCATTTCATGCTGGATTTTTTGCTGTGTATGTACCATGTGCTGAGTTCAGTGTAAAATGCATTGAGTAAAGAAGTTAATATACAAGACTTGGTATGTCCTTGTGCTTTGGACACAAACTTTCAATAATAAAAAAAAGTTATTTGAAGCTAGTTGCTCCAGAGGCTTAAAAGGTGAGTTTTTCCAAAGGATTACTCATGATTTTGAGCTCACAACACTTGAAATCTTAAGTTTATGCATTTCGAAGGTAAATTAGTTAAATTAACGCATATTTTTAAGTGACAGGGCCAAAATGCAAAAATTAGTCAAAAATTAGTTCAAAATTTAGTTTTAGTCAACATTACTTTGATTTTTTTAAGTCAAGACAACATTAGGGTTTACAGTGATACTATATCAATGAACTGGCAGATCTTCTGGACCAGTCCAACAGTCCAGGATTACAATCACACCACACAGAGGTCAAATATTTACTGTATGCAGACGACTTACTAATTCTGTCTAAAACACCCAGATAGGTCTTCAGAACAACCTCGACATTTTAACTAAATACTGCCAGGATTGGGCCTTAGACGTCAACATCCCAAAAACTAAGATTATGATATTTCAGAAAAAAAAAACAGAAATCTAGAACATAAACATTTATTTACTTTAAACAACACCACACTTCAGCATACTTTACACTATATTTATCTTGGTCTGGATTTAACTCCCACTGGAACTTTCAAATGGGCAATTAGAACATTACTTATAAAGCCCACAGGGCACTGCACGCTATAACGAAATGAAATTATTCAGAATAAACATCCCATCAGAATCTGGACAAAGATCTTGGATAGTGTCATTCTGCCATTGCCCTGTATGGAAGCGAGATCAGGGGCCCAGCAGCCCATAAACACACTTCAGCGCTGGGAAGTGAGAATGAAATGTGGGAAAAAAAGTGAAATGAATACACCTTAGGCTGAAGGGAAAGTACATTTACAATGCAGAAGAAGACATTTCAAACACAGAATGTTTTCTAGAGTAGTTTCTGTTCATTAGTATGCATTGAACCGGATCATCAAAGGGTCAGAAGGAAAGACAGTGGTTTATAGAATGGGATTTAAATACATAAAGGATATTTGTGTTGTTTAACATTTATTATTGCAGGTTTGCATCATATTCAGTGTTGCATTATTTTATTCATTTTGAGGAATACTGAAACTGTATTTTTATTTATTTTTTATTTTTTTGCGAGATTAATTAATGCATACTAATATTTGTTTTATAACTACAGTAACATCTTATGATTTCTCTCAACATAGGGACAGGAGTGAATTGTGATAATAAATAAATGGAGATGTAGGTATTTTAAGAGTGAATCTGTTAAAAGCCTGTTGAAGAGACCAGACCTGAGCTACTCTCACAACTATACAATGACAAGTACTTATTACAATAATGAGAAATATGAGCAATATGAAATGCCTAAAATAGTCTAACAGGCAACAAAATAAAGGCTAAATTTTGTCAATTATTTGTAGATGTTAGCCAGCTAGCTAGCTAGTTCGACTAATTAGCAAAGCCCATACTTTTCATTTTAATTGCAGGCAAGGATAATTGCTTAAACTGAATTATTTAATTTTATGAATGCAAGATTATAGTCCTAGTCGTGGTCTTTTTCAAAAGACATGTAGACACATTTTGGTGAATTAAAAGCAAGCAGTGATGTAACTGAAATTAAAATATTACAAAAGCTTGCATTTATTTTAAAATTAAGTCAGTTTAAATAAACTGCTAACTCTAGTAAAACCGTTCCACGGTGTCAGTGTTGTCAGTTAAGATGTTCTAAAAAGTCTATTTCAAAATATTACATAAACTTCACGGGCTAATACACAGTCTTTAACTTGTGATTTTTACCTCTATATTGATATTTACTGTCAAACATGACATGTCAAATCTTATGAATTTTCGTTTATGTCTATTTTATTTTATTCTAACACTATTTTAATCAGTTTGATGGGTTGATCAGTACTAAAATTACGTTAACTTTCAGAAATTGCATACTTCTGACCAAAACCCCATTCTACAGGCCCCTTCAGTCATTTTGGGCCCTAGACAACTGCAAGATATGTCTCCTGTGCCACGGGCCGGGCTGCTTCAGAGACTCAGAACACTCCTGAGCTCCAGACACTCCGGGAACATGACACATTCAATATTACTTGGTGGAGGACCTGCTTCCTTTTTTGGTAACACATCATATTTACAAATTAAAATGACGTGACATACAGCCAAGTATATTTACAAATATAGTGACCCATATGCAGAATTCGTGCTGTACATTTAACCCATCCAAAGTGCACACACAGCATGAACACACGCGCGCGCACACGCACGCGCGCACACACACACACATACACACACACACACACACACACACACACACACACACACACACACACACACACACACACACACACACAGAGCAATTCGGGGTTCAGTGCCTTGCTCAAGGGCACCTCAGCAATGGTATTGACACACAAAACTCAAACCCACAACCTTAGTGTTAAAGTCTAAAGGGGCGGTCACACTAGACTTTAAACGTGCAAAATTATTTTGGACACCGCAGCGAATATGGGTGGGAGCAAGATAAAACGGTCTCTCCTCAATTATCACAATGTGGATTAATATGTGCTTGTACTGTGTCTTTTGCGACGGTGTTGAAAGCGTCTTATTATACTGTACTCTCTGTATCTCTCTCTCTATAAATATATACACCCTAAGCAATAAAAAATTATACAACATTCTCATTCAAATGTACCATCTGTTCCTGTTTCAACGGACACTGCAAACCATGCAGCTTCTTTTTTAAATTTTTTTTTATCTTTTAAATATGTAGTATATAAAATAGTACGCTGCGCTACAGCTAAAGTTATATAGCGCTTCCTTCATTTTTGAATTTCTGTACAGAGAGGTCACGCAGTGACGTATCAATCTTCTACTGGTCCCACATCTTCACCGGATGCGAATTTGCAGGTCAGAGTTCACCAAACTTGAACTTTGGAACGTAGCGAAATGCAAACTTTTTCACATAAGCTTGCGTTTCCGGTCTGACGCATTGGCATGCGTATGAATGGAAGTCAATGGAACGAAAATTGCAGTGTGACCGCCCATAACTCTCTAACCGCTAAGCCACGACTTCCCAGAATGCTCTAATGCTCCAACTATGACTTTTAAAGAACTGACAAATTCTAAGAGAGTGTGTACATTCACTTCCTGCCTGTGCAAGACTCAAACTCACAACCTAGTTAGAGAGTTAGAGAGTGAACACATCTGCAGTAGTAATACCATTAAAGTATTTTTATTTTGTTTTTTATATTCTGCTATGTACAATGACTTGGCAAAAAAAGTATGTAAGTCTGTTTGTGTGTGTGTTTGTGTGTGTGTGTGTGCTCTTGTTTTTGTGACATATCAGGACACAGCTCTGTATAATGTCATGGGGATGACACAGGTATTACAAGGAGAGGGTGACTTATGAGGACATAACCCATGCCCCATTTTTCAAAACACTTATAAATCATACAGAATGAGTTTTTTTGAGAAAGTAAAAATGCACAAAGTTTCCTGTGAGGGTTAGGGTTAGGGGTAGGGCCATAGAATATACAGTTTCTACATTATAAAAACCATTACAGGAGTCTTCTCACTAACACTGGCCACACACTCGGCTACAGGAGTGCTCTCACACACACTACACACTGTCCACACGATCAGCTACAGGAGTGCTCTCACACACACTACACACTGTCCACACACTCATCTACAGCAGTGTTCTCTCACACACTACACACTGTCCACACGATCAGCTACAGGAGTGCTCTCACACACTACACACTGTCCACACGATCAGCTACAGGAGTGCTCTCACACACAATACACACTGTCCACACGATCAGCTACAGGAGTGATCTCACACACACTACACACAGTCCTCACGATCAGCTACAGGAGTGCTCTCACACACACTACACACTGTCCACACACTCATCTACAGCAGTGTTCTCTCACACACTACACACTGTCCACACGATCAGCTACAGGAGTGCTCTCACACACACTACACACTGTCCACACACTCATCTACAGCAGTGTTCTCTCACACACTACACACTGTCCACACGATCAGCTACAGGAGTGCTCTCACACACACTACACACTGTCCACACGATCAGCTACAGGAGTGATCTCACACACACTACACACAGTCCTCACGATCAGCTACAGGAGTGCTCTCACACACACTACACACTGTCCACACACTCTGCTACAGGAGTGATCTCACACACACACTACACACTGTCCACACGATCAGCTACAGGAGTGTTCTCTCACACACTACACACTGTCCTCACGATCAGCTACAGGAGTGTTCTCTCACACACTACACACTGTCCACACACTCTGCTACAGGAGTGTTCTCACACACACTACACACTGTCCACACGATCAGCTACAGGAGTGCTCTCACACACACTACACACTGTCCTCACGATCAGCTACAGGAGTGCTCTCACACACACTACACACTGTCCACACGATCAGCTACAGGAGTGCTCTCACACACACTACACCACTGTCCACAAACTCAGCTACAGGAGTGCTCTCACACACACTACACACTGTCCACACACTCTGCTACAGGAGTGATCTCACACACACACTACACACACTACACACTGTCCACACGATCAGCTACAGGAGTGTTCTCTCACACACTACACACTGTCCACACGATCAGCTACAGGAGTGCTCTCACACACACTACACACTGTCCACACGATCAACTACAGGAGTGTTCTCACACACACTGCTCACAGTCCTCACGATCAGCTACAGGAGTGCTCTCACACACACTACACACTGTCCACACACTCGGCTACAGGAGTGTTCTCTCACACACTACACACTGTCCACACACTCGGCTACAGGAGTGCTCTTACACACACTACACACTGTCCACACACACATCTACAGGAGTGTTCTCACATACACTACACACTGTGTCAGGACTCGGGTATGATCTGTCCTTTTTATTTTTATATATATTTTTTTCATTTCTACTCATTTTTCTACACTTGTTTTCGTTTTGTTTCCTTTTTTTTTCTCTGATTTTTAATATATTTTTCTGTTTTTTCTTCCCTTCGCTCTAGCGCCAGCTGATCTCACTCAGCAATCTATGCAATCTACCAGCAATGGTGGACAATGTCTCACACACACTACACACTGTCCACACGATCAGCTACAGGAGTGCTCTCACACACACTAAGTGAAAGTGAAAGTGACATTCAGCCAAGTATGGTGACCCATACTCAGAATTTGTGCTCTGCATTTAACCCATCCGAAATGCACACACACAGAGCAGTGAACACACACACACACACACTGTGAGCACACACCCGGAGCAGTGGGCAGCCATTTATGCTGCGGCGCCCGGGGAGCAGTTGGGGGTTCGATGCCTTGCTCAAGGGCACCTAAGTCGTGGTATTGAAGGTGGAGAGAGAGCTGTACATGCACACTTGGCTACAGGAGTGTTCTCACACACACTACACACTGTCCACACACTCATCTACAGGAGTTCTCACACACACACTACACACTGTCCACACACTCGGCTACAGGAGTGTTCTCACACACACTGCTCACAGTCCTCACGATCAGCTACAGGAGTGCTCTCTCACACACTCTACACACTGTCCACACACTCGGCTACAGGAGTGTTCTCACACACACTACACACTGTCCACACGATCAGCTACAGGAGTGCTCTCACACACTCTACACACTGTCCACACACTCATCTACAGGAGTGCTCTCTCACACACTCTACACACTGTCCACACGATCAGCTACAG